>NW_027105402.1:337894-348564 GCF_000696795.3 Halyomorpha halys | reverse complement strand
TTTTTTTCTCTCTAAATGGTAACCCCATAAAGAGATAGTTTATTTCCTTTATACATGTTCCATGCCAGGAAAGGCTTACTATATATATTATATGTTTACAGTACAAAATATTTGAGTATATATAATTCGTTACATTGATTATAATATTTTTAAAAAAGCAAACACATAATTAATTAATAATAAAGAAGGAAAAGGAAAAAAAAAAATCAACAAACACAACTAGAGGTTTTAGATTGCTCTTCTATAATTAGTCAGCTGGTCAAAGTCAATTTGTTTTATGAATTTTAGCAAGTCGGTCATAAATTTAGTAAAAAGTATGTGTTCTGGTTCAGGCTAATTACTTTGTTTCAGTATTAAATATTGTATTAGCTGAACTCTTTGTTGGTCATGTATTCATACACATACATATATTGACTCCTCTAGAATTCTGCCTATATCTGAAAACTGGTACATTGGCAAATTGTTGACATGTAATAATCATATTAAAAAAAAAAATTGAATTCATTTAATAATATAATATTAATAATTTGGTTATATTATTATCAACCTTTTGGTTCATTAACTATGTACTGTATCCTGTTTTGAGAACCCTTTCCGCCCTGGGGAGTTAGTTTTGGAACTCCTCTTCCCTAACCATCCACTTTCTTGTTTGGTGGCTTGCTTGTTTGATACTCTTGTATTGGTAGTGGTGTTGGTTGTCATGAAAGGTTTCATAATCTGGTCAAACTAACTTAATTCCTTTCAGAGTTTCCGAGAATATATATTTCCATGCTTTTATACTACCCCATTCAATATTGTCACTTTAATTAATAAAACATTTTTATTATAAGATTCTGCTTTTACTTCTATTTATATTTTATTTATTATCTTACCTTTTATTTGATTGATGTAATAATATTTATTGTTTCATTTTCTTTTAGGTCATTTGATTTTGAAATTGAGTTAAAAAATGGTGTGGTTCATACATTTAGTTCTATTGAAAAAGAGGAATATGGAAAATTATACGATTTTATTAACGCTAAGAAGCTCCGCGTGAAGAATAAGAAATCAGTAAGCTTATATTTGGTTGTGACAAGATTCGGTCTTTGAATCCATTCTCTTTATTTATCTCATTCACCTTTTTTCAGGACAAACCTGGTTATTCTGTTGATGACTTTGGTAATTCTGATGAGGAGAAAGAACCGGATGCATATTTGGCTCGTGTCAAGAGGGAGGCTGAAGAAAGAGATGAAGGGGAGGGTGGTACATCTGAAGATGAGTCCACTGATGATGATTTCGTTCCTGGTGGTGAAGCTAGTGATGTTGCTGAAGAGTATGTATCTTTTATTTTATATAATTCTGTTTATAGATTAATGCTTGGCTGGGTTTGATCTATAAATAGTGTTATTTATTTGATTGTGTAAAAATAGCCAATACTATAGGTATATTTGTCATATTCATTCTTGAGGGCTGTAATTTTCTTGTATTTCTGTAAATAGTGCCATCTATTGGAACTTTACTAGTGCAATATATATGATTAAACCATTTCAAGATAGAAAAACCAATATTGATTTTTTTTTTAATGTTCATATTTACATAAATATAACTGGTTTAAGGGTTTGGTTTTAAATAAGCCTAAAACATTCCCTTAAAAACCTGAAAATTAGTTTTGTAATAATCTGAATGGTTTAATTATTTTTTATGATTAAATCTTGATATTAATAATAAATTAATTGGTCGAAATGTCATTAGAAATTGATTATTTATATATTCTTCTCTAGACATATTCTTTTAAGAAGAAATATTGTCACGTCAAGAAGTTTATTCTCTTTTTAATATCTGAGAAAAATCTTTTTGATTGCTACATGATTTAATGTTGATGTATTTTCAGGTATGATTCTAATCCTTCACCTACTGACTCTGATGAAGACTCAGATGCCAGTGGAGGAGGTGGAGGTGGTGGTGATGAGAAAAAAGAAAAGAAAGAGAAGAAGAAGAAAGAGAAAAAGAAGAAAACTACAACAATTGTGAGTTATTAATGTAGTTTTTATAATGTAATTGCCTAAAATAGTTCAGTGCCTAATTACTATGTACTTTTATTTTGTCAACAGTCTGAAAAACCAAGGAAAAAGAGACAGAAGAAAGAAAAAGATGAAAATAAACCAAAGAGAGCTCCTTCAGCTTACATGTTATGGTTTAATGAAAACAGAGAAAAGATTAAAACTGATAATCCAGGCATTTCTTTCACAGATATTGCCAAGAAAGGTGGTGAGCTCTGGAAGAGTCTTGAGGACAAATCAGTAAGCACAATTATTTTTGTATTAGTTCAGTTCTTTCATTGAATTATTGCTTTATAATGAAGCATTTCAAGTTTCATGATCTTTTATGGCTGAAAATTCATGTTAAATTCAAATTTTTCTCTAAATTCCCTGAACCTTATCACAATTTTTTTTTTTACCTTACCAAAATATATATAAACAGTGAAACTTACACTATACTGGAATATTACTATCCATTTCCTAGATCAGTGATTCTCAACTACAGTGCCGTGACACTATACAATTTAATTTTAACCTTTAACTACAAATCAACTATATCCTCACCTTTAACTACAAATCATTGACTGAATAACCACTACTGTGAATACTACTTAATGTATGAATAATACAAGACAGTTGTTCTTAATAAATCATTCTCTTGTATGAGAGTTTTTAGAGACTTCTCATGAACCATTTCCTCCATGTCAAGAGATTTCACTGTTGTACATACTACATTTAAGAAATTATGGAGTACAATTTCTTTTTTTTTTATCATGAACTGTAGGAGTATTATCCTCATTATTGATTTATACTGATCAATAAAATCTTTTAAACACTGTGGAATTATAGAGTGTGCTTTCATAAATATTATTAATTTTTTCTTTAGTTTTTTATACTAAATTTTGTTGCACATTTGTGTAAAAAAAGTTAATTTACCTTTTTTTTTATTAAAGGAATGGGAAAAACGAGCTACGAAAATGAAAGAAGAATATCAAGAAGCTATGTTAGAGTACAAAGCAAGCGGAAAGGCAGCTGCTGCTAAGGAAAAAGCTGAAGGGAAGGAAAAGAAAACGAAGGCTAGCAAAAAAGTGGTCGAAAAGTCACCAGAAAAAAGGGGTAGTGGAGGAGCATATATTTCCAAAGAGTTCATTGAAAGTGATTCTAGTTCTGATTCTGATGCAAAATCAGTGAGTTAAGAGTATTACTTTTTACATCTTGTAGAATATGATAGTCATAAATTTTCTGATTGGTACAACCCATAATTAGCTGATTAGTCTTAGTTTCTGATCAATATTGGACAATTTTATGTTCAGTTGTTCATTTATATTATTTTTAATGGAGAGTAATAAAATATAAATGACTTTTAATTTTTAAAAATAATAAAATTATTATATTTTATTCAGCATGCTAACACTTAAGTACTTAATTTTGAAGCTGGTGGTTTGATCTATTGAACTTTTTGCTGATATAAAGATAGATAGCAGTTACAGAAATTCTATCAAAATTTGATACTAAACTTTTTTTATATTGGTGATTATTTTTTTTGTATCATCAGGGCCCTATTTCATAATGAAAGCTAATAGTATTAGTTCATAGTACAAGTGTAGAAACTAGTTTGGTAATAATACTAATACTTATTTTTTTCATGAAAGGGATGGCTATTAGTGATATTACAGGAATTAAAAAATTCTAAAGTACAAGTTACTATCGTACAAGTCAGTGTAATTGAATTAAGATAAATCTATAAGACTAATAGTATTAGTTTGTACTTTATTATGAAACAGGGCCCAGGAAACATTTGTATAAATGTAACCATCTAATCCTGACTTTTCAGAAGACACAAACACAATTTTTAAAATTAAATTTTCATCAATTTAGGGTTTTCTAAAGATAATAAAGCCAATGATGTACTAGTGAGTAGGAAAAATTATCAACGGATCATTGGGCTTAATATTTTATAAAAAATATAATTACCCTAAGTCAAAATAGTTAAGTCTTTCTGGTTACAATTTTTACAGATAATATGTGATGTGATCGATTGAATTTCAGAAGTTTACCGTAATGCACATATCTTGTTTCAGAAACCATCTGCCGGCAACAAAAAAGCTTCTGAAGGAAGTGGTAGTGATTCTCCCAAAAAATCCAGTCCAAAGAAAGATAAAGAGAGCAATGAAAGTGATAGTGGTGAAGATAGTGAATCGGATAAAAAGAAAGTGCCTCCTAAGAAAGAAGTGGAGAAGAAAAGTGCTACCAAGAAGAAAGAAGAAAGTGAAGACAGTGGAAGTGATAGCGCAGAGAGTGCTAAAGGAAAAAACAAGAAAGCCAAAGGAAAAGAAAGCAACAAGAGAAAGAAACCTGATAGTGGAAGTGACTCGGACAAAAAGGGCACCAAAAAGAAAGGAAAGAAAGATGAAAGCGAAGATGAAGATGAGGAACTGTCAGAAGAAATTCTTAGTACCCCAACTGCTTCCAGTGATGAGTCTGATAGTGATTAATTTATACATTTTTACTTCATGTTTCCAATGAAGTTGTTGATGATAATTAAATTGAACAATCTTTCAAAATGAATTGACCTTATTAATTTTTATATGTGGTCTTATATTTGTTTAGTACTACTATTCAGAATAGTTTGGACAAACAGTACAATTTAAACAGATAATTTTCAAGCTAAGCATTTTTGTTGGATATGTTTTGTATTCATCAATAAACCTGAACTACCCAGAATTGTAAATTTTGTATGCCTGTTTAAAGTTATTCAAGCCTGAGAAGTATTCTGCTTTAACAAAAAACTTTTTACTTGTGTTGATAAAGGATTGCTTGTACATATTTTGACACATTTAATACATTAATTTCACCTTTGTATAGTAGAATTCAATAAAATGTTTTTTTTATTTTTTATATGTTTAATTTTTTTACTTTTAACTCCTCATTATTCCATTTTGGAACAAAATATTTAGTGTGTCCACTGTGATAACTTTCATCACGACCTTAAGATTAATGGCAGATTTTTTTCTATCTTTGCTATTGATGGAATTCAGATTTTTTGTTTTTGTTTTACTTTCAATTTTTTTTTACTTACCTCATAAATGGGTATATGTTCTGGGAAATGTATAATTTTTTAATTATTTGATACAATAAAGATAGGTATGAATTATGAATACTTTGTATCTTAAATAATTGTGGTCCAATTTATGTGATTTATTTTTCTTATCAAGAATTTTATAACCTTTCAAGTGATTTAATTGATTTTCCCATAAAATACTTGAATGCCCAAATAGAAGTAATTTTTTCCAGATTTTTCTCAGGGGTGTTCTAAAAATATAAGTTGAAGTAAAGAAAAAAGGCTTCCGAGAGAAAATAAACTAAGTTCCACCAAAATCATTTGGCTTATTTGATTAGCCTTTATTTATATTCTAAAATTATTTATATTTGTTTTAATGTTATCAATTAATAAACAGCAATACCATTGTATGAACTACAGTGAAACAATACTTGGGTCAGACCATTGACAGGTTACATAATTGACATAATCAGAGTTAATGGAAGTGAAACAGCATTTTTAAATATAATATTTCTTAATAATCTCTAGAGATGATCAATTAACCTTTTAGGAACTATGACTTATTTATATTTATCAGTTTAAGCATGGCACTCACAGCAGGACAATCCCTGTGGTCTACTAATTGGTTCATCAGTTAGACTAGTTCAGTGTTTAGAGGCCTACTCACTGATCAGCTCTCTCCCTAGCGAAGCTAATGGGTCTCAAGGAATATCCTAGCCTCTAGAGTTAATACAAATTATTTTCTTAGTTCCTTATTTAACACAGAAATGCATTTCTTAAAATTGTTTCGTTAAAACAAAAACCTAACTTTGGTAATTCTATCTGACTAGCTTCTGAGTATTATACGTTTCCGTGTTAAATGTTGTAGAAACTAATCTTTAAAATTATTTCAAATTTACATTTTTGGGACTTGGTTACGTGCATCTGGCTCCTGTATTAGTTTACCTGTTCTTGTCCCTTGCAGTTTTATCCTTCAGAAGCCACTTTATTACTTTTTACCATATCCTTAAATTATAAGTTAATGAATTTTTTAATTTGTTTGAAGAAAGACGTGTTAGTTTGATATTAAGGATTTTATTTCTAAAACTATTAAAAAAAAAAAAAAAGGAATATTTTAAAAATTGTTTTATAAAACTTATAACTAGTTAACCCTTGAAAACTCTTGCATTAGATATGTATTCTTTTATATAACAAATTTTAAGTTGGATTGGACCCATGCATTCCAAAAATGTTAGTGTTTGGGGCTTTAAAGCATAGGACTTGGGGGATTCTGTAGGAACTAACAAAAAGTTTAGAGTATTGACTAACGATCAAAATTTTTTTCTTTCTATTTTTGAGCTTCAAAATTTCAAAATATTCATAGAATATCACTAAGTAATTTAAGCCACCAACCTTATGATTATTGTTATATACCAACCAATGTACAAACTAAACACATGTGTATCAATATTTTCTTTAGTATCTTGAGTTGTGCTTGAATCGTTTAAAGACATTCATGAGATCTCACTAAATAATTCAAGACATGAAAATTGGAAATCGGTTGATCCATTTGCTCAAAATAGAGTTATATATTTAATATATAATAATTTAATATTAATTATTTTAAAACTAAACTTAGTTAGTACAGTACTTTTTTTTAAATATTTTGAGCTCAAATTGTTTAAAAATATTCTTGGAATATCATTGAGTAATTTGAACCAACAACCCCACATTTATTCAGAGCTGGAAGCCAAAACCTAATTAAATTTCATTTCCTCCATTAGAATACTTGAACTGATAATTGGCAGTCAAGTTTATAAATTTGTGGTTAAAGCAGAACAATAATTTTAAAGTGCAAGCATGAATTAATTCTACATTAATCAATTATCTACAATGCTTGTTTTGCACTTTATTTCCATTAATCTTTTAGAGACAAATTTGTGGGAGCATTTGTGGTCTCCGTGGTCTGAGGCCTGTGGCTGGCTGCCGAGTCCAGTTGCCTGATGAGTTTGTTATTCTTTTATAGATAACTTTCTTTTAGAGTTACAAACAGTTTTGGTCCAGCATAGGTGGGTTTAAAAACTCATATTTATTTATTATTGAAATATTATTATTAAAAAATGACTCAAAAACTCTTAAATAAATTTCTAATGCATAATTTTTAATAATATTTTTTCCTAATTCCTAACCTACAAAAAATATTTACAAATACTCTAATAATTATGATAAAAAATATATATTCAACAATAAATTCCAATTAGTTAGCTTTTCAAGTTTGCTAACCCCCAGGATCGGGTGTCATTTGTCTTATACATCATGAAAAATGTTTTATAACTAAAATAAAAAAGCAAGTTTTACTTAATTAAAAATATATTGAAAGAAAAATACATTTTAATTTCTGTATATAATACATACCCAATAAATAATGTATTATTACATCTGAGACAATGAAATCATTTAAAAAATGACATTTTTGAAAAGTATTTTTTAAAAATAAAGTAAACTATTACCTCAATAAATTACAATCTCACACATAAAATTATATCAGTCTAATGAATTTTTACAATACAACAGGAGTGCTAAAACATTTTACTGATAATTTATTCTTACAACATTAAAACTATTTATGTCCTACACTATAAATACATACTACATAACAATGCCACAATCAGATCTATTATAAATGGCACATGGCTCTTCTCAACTAGATGTCATGCTACTTAAAAACTAAAATCCCCATTAAATAACACACATATAATTTCCTATATTAAAATTCTTTTAGAAAAACTAAAATATATCTCTGGCTTGATTTAATTTTAACTATATAAATTATGAACACTACTATAAACAATTTTTCAATAAATATACCAACAATAGATTTAAAGTTTTAATCAATTTGAATTTGAAATATTATTATATAAAAATAATTATGATAGTGATTAAATGAGCTCATTTTACTATTGTTTGGTAAAGATTTCATTCATTAGAAAAAAACATAATACTAGTACAATTAAATTTTGCTTATTTAAAAAAAATTGGATGTTTTTAAATCAAGCAGGTGAGATACGATTTTCATTAAACTAGATTAACCTATACCTACATAAAAACATATCACACAATGAATCTACATTTTTTTTTGTATGAAGCTGCTACAGTAATAGAATTTGTTTACTGTAATCAAAAGATCATTAGAAATTATTTATACCTATTCTAGAGTTCATAGAAGTTACGGGTAACTGATAAAACCGCCTTCAATAACTAACACTCAAAAACTAGGAAGAGTATGTCAATTCAAGTTGAGCAATCAACTATCTTATATTTTATTGCTATCATTGGGATATTTCACTTTAATTTTATAGCATCATAAAATGTTCATACATCCTGATACAGTAGAAAATCAATAATCCTGCCCTACTACTGAATCCTAATAAAAAATACAAGTCAGTAACATTGCCCTTGAAGTAGGTAGGTTAACTAGATGTTTTTATTGGAATTCTATTATATTAATTATTTAATAGTATTATCAATTTTCAATATAACCTTCAAAATCCTAATGAATGGTCTGGAATTAATGAGGTTTATTGACATTCTACTGTATTTATAGTTATTATATTCTTGATATTTTCTTTCTAGAAGTAATTACTGTAAATGATACAAAAGTATTGTCACTTACTACAAGATACTTTTTAAGATTTCATTTTCAGCCAATCTTAATTAAATGTATATTTTGAAAGAAAATGATGGTGAAGTGGCAGATAAAAAGAAGTTTTATGCTTAGCCAATCTTTACCATTTTGTAATAACTATGCAATACAACATTTCTAAATATTTTCGACAGCACTAACATAAAACAATTATTTAGCTTTTTTGTAAACTAGTCTAAATTTATATCATATGACACCTAAAGTGACAATATACCAACAGTTCTGAATATTTTAAGTAATTTAAAAGTGATAAATATTTATAATATCAAGTGATAGTTATGGATAGTTGTTTCAAAGTATATTGGCTTGTCTTAAATTGTTTAACAATTTATTAATTTAAGCCAACTAGTAATTGACTGCTATCTACTTTTAAGTGCTTTTAGAAAATCTAATATATTCTGACTTTTTTTTTTTTAATGATCACACACACAATTTACTAAATTAAATATTTAATGAGTTAAACCTAAAACATACAGAAATATCTATAAAATATAAAAGCTTCATTTACGCCTAATATAATGTAAAATTGGGTAAATATATTCTGATATATTATTTTAACAGTCATAAAAATATAATAGTTGAACTTTAAATGGATAACATTTTTATTTTTGTACTGTTTTCTTTTCTCTCTTTTTTTTTTTTAAATGATAAAATTTTAACACACTTATTTTACATGATTTCCATATTAAATTTCCATTAGCTATGATGGACAAATCGGCAGAACTTTCGTTGATAAATTTTAACAGCCTTTATGAAAAATAACATTTGTTATTAACCTAAGATTACTTGATATATGCTGAAAATTATCTAAATTCATAACTACTATAGGGATAACCAAAAAGTCAATAAAACGAAATATCTGATCAGTTGATCACAAACGATTGGAGTATGTGTTCCACTAACTCATCAACTTACATACTCCCTATCTGCAAAGTACAATTATGCTCATTAACAAAATGAGCTTTTTTCTAGAACTAAACCTTCCAATCAAGAACTTGAAAAACTTGAAGAGGCCTCAAATGATTTCAAGAGCACACTTCATACGTAGATTCTGATAACATTTCAACTAAATATCACAATGAAATGAACTTTAACCGAAAAATTTTTATTTTAAATTAACTTTAAATGTCTAAAATAGTTTAGACTTTATAATAATCCAACAAGTAACAACATTTATCAATTTCATTTTCCACAACCATGGATGTTTAATCTAATGAAGAGTTGACTTCTTGAGCATTTTGTTATATCTTTCAACATTTTCATAATTCTTGTAGGATGAGTAAACTGAATCATTTTGAAATTTAATGACATTTTAAGTAACATAAGAATAATAGTTTGATTGTGTTGTCAAATGAATAAGATTACAATTGCTTCTGATAATTATAAATTAACATACCAACCTGATTACAATAATTTCACTATTTAGAATGATTCGGAATGCTTCCAATCGCCGATGAAAATCGGTAATACAGATTCAATCCTTGAGTATTTTATAAATATTTAGCTAGTGAAGCAAGAAAGGAACAGAAAAATAAATTAAGGCTCTTCTTCTAGTTGAGAAGAGCCAAAGTCCCGATATCATCTGTTGGTAGCAGTCTGTGATGTGCTGAGAGCAGAAAATGAACTGTTGGCTGACTGAAGGCTAGACATCGAACCCCTGGAAAACATTCAAATATAGTCAATATAGTAATACAATGTCAATTAACTTTTGGAGAGAAATTTTCTGAAGTGATATGGAAACAATTGGGCCCAATATATTATTTTCAAGTTACAATTAATCAGTGATTGGTCAAGAGAAATATAGCACCCAATTTGTGTTAATTTACAAATATTTATTTTTCCAATACTTTGATCCACTTAGAAGGTTTTCATGAGATCTACAGCTTTGATAAAAAAAAAACATGGTATA
>NW_027105402.1:313554-337699 GCF_000696795.3 Halyomorpha halys | reverse complement strand
ATTTTTAGAACATATAATTTATTCAACTAATTATTAAAAAACTACACGTACATATTATAATTTAAGATTAATAACTACAACAATAAAAACATCACAATTGAGGTTTGTACCAGAACTGAATAAGGTTGAAATGGAGGTAAAATTTGTTTTGGTATTTCCAACCTTTTATTCTTTCGAACAGATAGTCCTCTGTTATTTATGTTTTGTATTTTTTTATTTATATTTAGTATTAATTATGTTTTATGTATTTATTAGATTAGTGTAACATGAATTTAATGTAAACAATTTAAATTCATTTCATAAATTATTTGTTCTAAAAAACTGTTTTGTTTATTGTAGTTGATAGTAGTTCATTGACTATTGAAGTTATGAAACATCGCCTAAATAGTTGAATAATTGAGTGATCCTCAAGACCCACATAATATTTATCTACAACAGTAAAGAAAAAAGTTATTTATCTATCTATCTATCTCTATCTATCTATATATATATATATATATATCTATCTCTGTGTGAAGTGAAGAGAGAGAAGTGAAGATGCACAAATGGTGGACATGATTTCCCATATGAAATCATGAGGTTTTATAGTGCATGAATATGGGACAGTGGTTCCGAAACGTTGTACAATTGTCATTAATAAATAAATAATAATTTATTTCAAATGATGGAAGTGATTTAACCTCAAACAATTTTAAAAGAATTGACTCATCAAACTTCCTAGAGAGATAATCCAGATTAGTCATTAGTTTTCATTCATTTGAAATTGTTTCTTCATTTAATAATATATTAAAAAAACAAAACAATAATTTGAATAATTTGGTCATTCCAAAAGATTAAATACAACTTACTTTACATCTTGATAGTATAAAAGGATAAGCAATATTGTATGAAGAAACCAATTATTGTGGGAAATTCCTTTTATTGAAAAAAATTATGAGACCTTTAATTTGTATTGCGGATAAAGAAAATAATTTCTTAATAGATTTAAATAAAAAAGTCAGTAGAAATTATATAGCTTTACTGATTTGACATTTTGAACAGTTTTTTATAATTACCAAAAATGTATCAAAATTTCTACATGTTTTATCCACATTAGTCATATATTTTATGTTAAGTTTTTTTTAGATTGATTCAGTGCCCATAAAATTGATTAAAATTTGTTCATATTTTATCAGTTGTGTATTTGTCATGTCAGTCGTGTATTTTATAATATTTTTTCTTTTAGATTGATTCAGTAGTGCCGTAATGCCATGTCCAATTTGTACAAGTATTTTTTGTATTATTCAATACAAAAAATACTATGAATAAAATAAAATTGATTAAATAAGAACTATAAAATATAATAATTATTAATTTGTATTAAACACTACTAATCATAAATATAAGTAATGGATTATGAAAATTATAATCTAAAACATAACCACTCGCATGTTTAAAATACTTTATTCACAATACTAATGGTTCGAAATACACAATTGTGATCACTTAGCAAACTGCTCCAACAACCTTTGACTGAATTTCTATTATAGATCTGTAAAACATAAATATTGTCATAAAATCTAGATTTTTAAAATTTTTTTAATAGTTCAGAAAAAGTGGCAATAAATTCAACCTTCATTAATATACACATAAAAAAGACACATTCATTATAAAAATCAAAACCTAAAAACTAAAGCTTATATGATGTTCAAAATAACAAATGCAATTATGTGATAACAGCAAATTATACAACAGAGTAAAATAAAAGCTACGATAATTTTTGCAAATAATTATAATTAAATATTTGCATTTTATTTGTTCTGTATTTGTTTGTTGCATTACAAATAAAATATGGAATTTTTAATTTTCACCAAAGAAATAATAGAAAATCAATAAAATTTATTTTATTTATACTACTAAGTTGTTCATAAGTTTTACTGATTTTTATAAAAATAACAAAATAGTAATTTTTTTAAATTTAGAATTTAACGTAATTATGTTTTCCAACTTAGGGCAGGAAAGGTTATCTTACAGAAAACCAACCTATCCTCACTTAAGTGGGAAGGTCGATTAATTCCATGATTCCACCATAAAATTAAAGTTAACATACCCAGGCTGATTCGAACCATTATCACTTGGATATCTCATGGATTTTAATAATTAAAACAAATAATGGAACAAGATTTAATCTTTGTGAGTTATTTATTAATGAGATATTATAAGAGTGGTACCTATAATCAGCAGAAGAAAGAATCTCATAATAGTACATCAGCTGTGCCTTGTGGTCTCCTTGGTGGCTCCAGGACAATGCGTACTGGCCAGGAGTGGAGCAAACGTGTGAACCCTGCACGCTTTCTCCATCCCTGCATAGGAGTGGACCTTCGACCTTAATACAATCCTCTTCACCTAAGCAATTAAGATAACAATATTAATAACATTTCAATTACTTCAAAACAATTAATTTAATTGAATATAACAGCTCAAAGCCAAAAGTTGAAAAAGAAATAACCTGCAGAGCTGTGCTTAGGTGAAGTGTTTCTTCTTGTTACAGTAAAAGTGACATCCTCTCGAATGATGTCAAAATCCCAAGTAATTACGCTTCCTGCATCAGTGATGTTTAATTTTACTTCATGAGCCTGTGAAAATGGTATTATATATTAGAATATTGCATTTAAAAAGTAACATTCTCACATATAATCAATTATATTATCAGTGTTAGTATTATTTCCATCGAAGGTAGTAGAATTTCAATAATTATAAAAACGATTGTTGAGCAGTGGAAGGTTATTATTTATCTTTTCTGTTTGAGTATTGATTAATAGTTTTTAACAGGTAAATGTACTATAAAAGTGCCTCAGAATGCACTTCTAAGCTACTTAATTTTTAAACATTTTCCTGGTAGGAACTCCTGATTCACCCTAAGTTGAGAGTGAAAATGGTTCAATTTTTGGCTAGATGGTCCACAGAATTCTATGGTTGGGAAACACTGGTGTAGAGTTTAGAATTTATTTATTATTGTTGACAATGTATTTCTTTAATAATAAGAACAAAGATTAAATTAAATATATTCTTCATTACAAAACTTTTGTATTAGTGTGTAATAATTAGAACAAGTTTTAAAAGTTTTCTAACTTAAATTTAACATATTATCCCATTCACATGATTTCAGGAACTCCTCAATTTATATTCTTTGAAGACATTCACTATTAGACAAATACTGAGAGATTTTATAATTCATCAAATTATAAAACTTAGTTGATGTTTTTACAGAGAAAATACATCTAGCATTTTTGTTCAGTGGGTTAAAAAAAATTAATAGTACATATATAGTTATATCATAAGGATTTAGCTGGTATTTATAAGTCATTTAATAACCTAAATGATACATCCTACATAATGTGATATAAATCCTAGCATAATGCTGTACCATCTACAAAAAATTGAATTAGAGCTAAAATTACCTGTCCCTTTGAAAGGCTGACAGAATGGTACATACTATCATCTGTCAAAGGATTACCCTCACGGCCAAGTTCGCCTTCCGTCAGGTACAAACTCTTCGGTACTAAACTACCCTCAACAACATTTGTCTGAAATAAAATTAGAATATTAATAATGTCTTTAGTTTAATAAGAATAAGAACTGAATAAGGATATTACTTTGCATTGTCCTCCAAGGAAATCAGGAATATTTTCTTCAGGAATGTAATCGATCAAACCCCCAGGTTCTTGATAATCATTGCCTGCATAAAAGAGGAACTTTGTTCTGGTCACATCATCTAAAAAAATAAAATAAAATCAGCCTTTTCTTTTTAACCATGTAAATAAATTAATAATAGCTTGTGAAGAGGATTCACAGTGTGTCAGAAAAGTTTAAAGCAATGGTGGCCACCTTTTGTATATATGTTATAGATTATTTTTTATTTAAATAATAGTTGCAATCTACCTGCTAGAAAATTGATACTGGAGGATGAGATATTAAACCAATATAATATATATTTTTTTTGGAAATATAAAGTAACTTCATAATAATTACAGAACACATTAGATTTTATAAGTACCAAAAATAAATAAAATTAAAGTGATAAAAGTACGCAAACTGACAACAGTGTATGAGATTCTTAGGATGGAATAGAAATCAATCAATAAAAAGGTTATCAATGCTGAATCAAGGGGGTAAATGCCTAAAGGACAGATAAAAAGATTGTAGTAGGTTAAATCTCCTAGATTTAGGTTTTTATGTGGAGATGAGAAGCCCCATTACTATTGTCTCTTAAAAAATAGAAAAAAATAATCTTCAACAAATATCAGCTATTCTAGCGATTCTAAGGAAGCCAAAATTAAGGTATGTTAGCAAGTTGAAATTCTTTGCCAGTTGGATGTGATTGAATCTGAATTGAGTTACAGACAAGTGGACATATGATCAAATATTTTATGGGGAAAATTACAATAAAGATATCAATACAATATTAGTAAAATTTTCTTAGATGGGGTTGCAACTCCAAAATGATTTTCGCTCTAATAACAAGAAATCGTAATTGATCTTTTATAAAGCACAAAAAAAAAAAAAGAAAAAAGGAAAGTGTGTATATGTATGAATACTTGGTTTCAATAATGATCAGATATTAATAAAAATTGGAATAAGAGAAATGATGAAAGATAATAATTACCTAATCACTGGAACAAACAAAATCTCTCAAAAACAAGTACAGATGAAATATAGAAATATTACTATCCTACAATTTTGAAATGCAGACATATAAAACTCTAATGAATAGGTTATTAACCGGAAAAATGGGAAAGGCTCCCACTGAAGCTGATTGGCTCAGATATATATAGAAAAGTTGAAATTAAGAAAGGAAGAACAAAAATATATAGTTAAGAACTAAATGAAATAATATCCTCGAAATCAATAAAAATATTACCAAATATAAAATATACTATATAATAAGAACTTTACAACAAACAATAATAAAAGAACCTGAATCAAATAGTGGAAGGATAATTTAAAAAAGTTTAAGGAAAGGAGGCGTATTGGTTAAAGATGAGTGGATGAGTAAATATTAGATTTAAGGCAACTTTACAGAGGATAATTCTAAATTTAAAAAATCAATATCAGAAAATTGAATGATTAACATAGTGTTTGTATTTTAATGTTAATGTTTATCTTTCTTTTTTTTTTATAATTCTTTCAGGAATCTCCTGTCATAAATACATACATATTGTACATTTTACACACATATATAAACATCTTATTAAGGATTAATACAATTTGAATGTTCCTCATCTGACCTATGATCATAAACCAATTTTTGCAAACCATTTTGAGCATTAATCTGAACAACTTTTGAGTAACTCCAATATTATTTATGGATAAAAAATAGATAAAGAATACCATGATTTGCACAAAATGGTTTCTAAATAATTACTTATCATTATAAAAATCTCAACTCAAACATAATTTCAATCTTAGTACTTCTCTGATAAAGTTCCAACATATGTAAATTTAACACTGAATCTAAATTTTTGCAGGTGATTGTATGATCTCAATAATTAATAATGAAACTCTATAACAGATTAACCTGGTATTTATCTGGTTCCCTCTAAACTTCATGTTCATACATCAACAGTAAGACACTCCCAAAGCAATCCCTGGTCGCATGGACAAGGGAGAAGACTTATTAGACAGGAACCAAGAAGCTCCGGTCTCGAGTTACGACATGGGAATATATGACTATGATATAATACCTGATCCATACAGTCCCAAGTGAGCTATTATTCAATTAACATTATTTTTTATTCACTTTGTCAATCAATAACATATTATATTATTGATAAAAAGAACATATGTTATCAAAGTAGGTTACACAAATGTCTAAACTGTTAATTAGAGGTCAAGGTTAAAGTCAGATAAATATATATTAATATTAAAAAAAATTAATTCTAAGTGATTTGAAATATTAATCCATAATGATTATTTGAAAGAAAGATAATTATAAAAGCTAAAGTTATAACATGCCTATTATAAACACTTAAGATGATTTTAGCATGTATAATATTAGTAAGAAGGGGGATGCAAGTTATTTTCTTATCTGTTTAAGTTAATAAATTTCATTATACTGCTCTAATTCGATACTAATAAGTTGAATAGTAATCATTTAATTATTTTTGCGAATCAAAAATTTATAAACACAGCAGCTGTGGATGTTGAGCTGTATAACTTTCCAGTGAATGAAATCTGTAAATAAATATAGTACTGTCATATCTAATCAAAGATAAATAATTGTCTTGGAGGTTGTTAATGATGACTCAGTAAACAGCTAGTGCTATATGAACAGAGTGTATTTATTTAGAAATAAGCCAATAGTTTTGATCGTTTCAGTAAAATTTACTTGAATGGCCTTATATTGCTTTTGATTTCCACGCTTAAACTAACCCAGAGTGCAACAGTGTCTTGTTAATCCCAGTAACATTATTTGTCTACCTTGTAGATCTTACTAAATGTATAAGATATATGCGTTTATCACTGTACTTATTTATTTATTTATACAGAAACGGATTAAGTAATCTAAAAAAAAAATTAGTTCAGGACACCAAAAATATTAATATCATCAATATTTAATATCAGCGATATTTATTTGTCTTTATCTGGAATGAAGACAAATAAATAATGAATGCCATGGATCCTTCAGAACCACCTACTGCATTGGGGCTAAAGAATGTAATGGAAGTAATGGAATGTGAATCATTCCATAGTCACAGCAACAGAAATACAGGTTGCTGTGCCACATGACAAGCTACCTGAGACAATTCTGTCATAAGTTAAATTTTCATGGCTGTAACAGCACCTTAAAAGCTTTTTTTCTTTCTATGTAGCAGTACTTTTCTTATTCAACAGTGTCATATATTGGTCCAAATTCTTTCTTCCAGATTGGTCCCAGTCCATGACATTGCCCCTCAGGGTTCATCATTCCACACCCTATTTTCCATTAACATTAATGATGTTCCACTCCTCATCCATCACTCCCAATGTCATATATATGTAGACTATATCCTCATTTACCTGTTTGAAAAATCTTCGACGACGGAAATGGTTCCCAAAGTGGGTGCTGTGGCACCCTAGTGCCTTTAGCAAAAGTCAGAGGTTCAGGAAGTGAATACCACTTTCTCAAAATATTACAATACAGAGAAAAAATTCAAATTCAAATAGTAAATATACTGTACATTCCAGCATTGACTTTATACTTTTTTTTTCTCATTTTCTTATAAACTCAACTGCTCTAAGGATAATTGTGGCGATATTTTTATATTAAAAAATGTAAAAAACACTTGGAAACCGCTGCTTTGAGATACTAAATCCAATTTTTATTTTCTGTATTATTATTCTGAAGGGATTCATTCCAGAATAGATAAAGAATTTTATTATTATTATTACTTATGATATATTAACTTTATTTTTATGCCATATAATTAACTAAAAATTTTATTTATTTTATAAGAAATTCGAAATGTATGATACATGGATTTTCATTTAACACAGGTTTCTACGAGAAAGGTCAATTACAGAAAAAGGAGTAAATAATAAAGAAGAAAAGAAAAAGAAAAGACACCACTGTCATCACCATCATCATCGAGCACAATCTTCAGAAAATACAACATCAGGAACAGAAAGTGAACCAAACATACGGAAAAAAATTGAGCCATCAACAAACAGTTTATTATCTTACAATATTGGCAAACATCAAACACTCAAATATTATGCTACATGCGCAGGATTTGGATTGTTCGCTATTTTATTATTCCTAACAGTAATACATTATTATGGTCAACAACTGGATAGGCTATTTTCCTGCGACCGGACCAGATTTAACGCTGTAGCATACAATGAGCGTGGTTTAATGTATTACCTGTGCAAAACTCTCAAAGTAATCAGAAATCCAGGGGTTACATTTTTAGAACACTGAAAATAAATGTGCCTGTTAGTTGGAAGGCATTAACGAAAAACTATGCCGTTCTAAAAACATGTAATGAAAAAGAAGTTGTCTTAGTCCACTTGAACTATGAGAGAACATATAACATAATAAATAAACAGTGCTTCAGTAACTGTCTATATTATGTATAAGACTGAGTTTAAATACAACAGACAAACTGAAATACTTTTCTTTGTCTTAATAACTGGATATATTCTTTTCTTAATGATTGTTACTCTATCAAATACTCATAGTCTATTTGACTGCATTCATAAAGTGGAAATATTGGGAACAACATTAATAAAATGAGGGTAAATAGAAAAAAAAAACCTTTTGAAAAGTAAATAAATTATAAATTATTAATGAATATATATAGATAAAATTAGACGTTTGTGTCAAATAGAAGCTTCAAGTAAATAAATAATTAATGCAAATATAAACTGCCACTACCCTAATTATTGAAGCTTAAAAGTATAATTTTCTTATGAATTTTATAAAATATAATAGAAGTCTTGTAGCTCTAGTAGTTTCTTTCAAAAATAATTTAATGGAATTTCAATTTTAATAATTTCATAGAATCTTGAATAATAATTGTATCATTTAGAAGGGGCTTTGCAAAGAGAACTATGTCCAAAAACTCTAGAGGGATCACTAAAAACTGACCTACTACTTACATTTTAAAGATAGAGACATTATTTTTTCACCTAAAATAGTACAAACTAACTTTAACCCTACCTACCGCCATTCAAAAGCTTAAGGTAAATCATTGGTATACAGGTAATATGGATATTTGTAGCTAAGAATATATAAGAAGTATGAATACACAATAGAGGAAACAGGATACACTTAGGAATGTATTTAGGATACTAAGTGCCTTTCACCTCCATAAAAAAATGGATCATCAGTAAATCTCAATAATATCAATCTCCAGCGACTATCGATTTTCAAATTAATCATGTTGAACATTTAGTGCTGTTGAGCAAAGCAATCCTTCCAGGCCAGACCCGCCTCACTAAAACTCCCAGAGAGCGACGGTCCCTTTTGAATACTTTTGAAATACTTACTTAAAACAAGGAAGAGACTTTAATATAATTAAATTAAGTAATATTTAAAAAGTGCCCGAAATCGGAAAACGCTATTTTTCAATTTTAGCTACTTTTTCAAAGTTGGTTGATTTAACTAATTTAAGTCCTTCTCTTTCTTTTATAAGAAAATCTTTCAAAAGTGGTATAGGACTGATGGTAAAAAGAGGTTAAGTGTGGCAGGTTTGCTGGGAAGGATCGTCTTCTAATATTTTTTGTGTAATCATGTTCTAGTGTGAGATTGTGATATGTTACACATAGACCAATACTCCCTATATGTGTCTGTTTTAAAGGTAAGACAAGGCTTCCACAGAGGGTAGAAGTGGCAGGTTCACATAATTTTCCAATTTTAGCTACTTCTAGCTTGATTTAATTAATTTAGGTATCTTCTTCCTGTTTTAAGTAAATTAATATTAAATTCAAGTTGGTATTAATTAATATCATAGTACAATGTATTTAACAATAATATACAATAATGATGTATAATCTAAGTTATTTAATTGAAATAATATCACAAATAAGGAGAGAAAATATTAATCTTTAGCCATTTTCACACATATGCCATATGATTTTGAAGATAAGATGAAGTACCAAATTTCTGTAAATTAGGATAAAATATAACCTCCTTGTATCAACCTATTAAAATAACAGAGAGATATGCAGAGGAGAATGTACAGGTTTCAAAATCCTGTTTCTGATTTAATTATTTTCCTAACCAAAAGATGCGTTGGTCTAAATGGTGACAGTCACATAATTTTGGACTTATTTGCCTTCCCCACTGGATGATTTAATCATTAAAACAAAAATAATTGACATAAAACAAAATAAAAACCATAAAGCAGTGCTGTTAGATTGCTAGTAAAATCGTGATCCATTGAGCTTCAAGGTTTTTTAAGTAAAGTGAAAATATATTAAAAAAATTAATTGATACTTGCTAACTAATTACACAGTTTAATATGGCCTTTACATGGTCAATATTTACTTATGAAAAGATATTGAAGAACAGCATTGCATAGTAAATATCAGACTTTAATCCATCAACTCTACCTTACTAGCTCAATAATACTTTCAGTATTTTTAACTCTTCAATAATACTGTAAGTAATATTGACCATATAAGGGCCACTTAAAGGTTAATGAAAAACATTACTGACAATCAAAATATAAAATGAGTAGATCAAATCAAACAATCTCCAATTTTTTAGTGTATTAAAGGATTTTTCGGGCTAATTTTATTGGCTGTGTTGTTTCTTTTAATAAAAAGGCAGCAAGAACCTAAAAAAAATTATATAATCATTAGGTTAATCATAAAATATACTAAGGTATAGATAGTTGACCGTAGATTAATGATTGGAGAAGTTTGTCCGGTGGATGCGGTCAGCAAAGAGCAACATAAATAAACAAAAATAGGCATAAAATAAATAAATATGTTTTTGTTTATTTATGTTGTTCTTTGCTGACCGCACTCCCTGACAAACTTCTCCAATCATAAAATATACTAGGTAAGTAAGAGTTTTTGAGGTATTTTAAAAAGAATTGGAAAAGTGGAGATTGCTTTATTCCTAAGCTACTGAAATGTTCCATGAATCTGTCAAACTATTGACTTACCAATAAATGTTGAAACCAGTGTCCATAGAATTGGAAAGACCCGAGGAGCTCTGATAATTAAAACACGTCCTAAGGTTTCTGGATAATTAGCTTCAACTATCTCAATTATATGAAGCAAAGCCTGTTTTCAAAACATGAAATGATTCTTATAGACAAAATATATTGACAAAAAAAATATATATAACTAAAAAAAATAAAACTTAAAAGATTCAAGATTCAATAAACCAGGTAATGTAAGTAGTTTTTCATTATCAAAATGACTAAGTAATTAGGAAGGTTATATAACCTGCTTCATAAATGAAACCACAGATGTTTAAAATTTATTAAAAAATCAAACATTCTTAATATAAGGCAGTGAAAAGAAATGTGGTGTAACTAATTTCCTTTTCTTAATATTGAGTTATTTAATTAGATTTATTTATCTATCTATCTACATATATATATGTGTATATTCTCAATAGTCAAATCTATTAAAGTGGTGGCAAAAGACCTGGCAGAAAATATGGTGTGTTTTGTATTGTAGTAACATTCACTACTTTTTCTACAACTATGGCAATGGTTTTACCTGCATGTCAAAAAAGTGTGGCTTATAAGAATGTTATTAAGCTAAAACACTGCTTCATCTACAGTGGTGCCAAAAAGTATTTGCACACCCAGTTTTTATAAAACTATCGGTCATAAGGGAAATAATAATCCACTGAACTTCACATTAATAAAAAGTATATTTAAAACTAAAACAATTCTATATGTATACAATAATTAACTTTTTAAATTAATGGAGAAAAAAAAAAATGAGGAGAAAGATAAAAATGAAGCTTTGAAGCATCCCTCAGTAAGTTCTCGAGACCTGGCTTGAATGGTCCATACAACAGCTGGTGTTCAGGTTAGTACAGGACTATCAGATACTTCCTGAATTCTGAAAAACTCCATGGTTGAGTGCCTCGAAAGAAACCTTATATAAATGAAATCATCTGTAAAAAGTGTTTTGCTTTTGCCAGAGAATATTTACATAAGCTGCTTAGCTTTTGGGAGGATGTCATATTCTCTGATAAAAGCAAGTTCTATTTGTTTGGGTCCGATGGGCAGAAAAGTATTTGGAGGTGAGGTAAGGAAGAATTGAAAAAGCAAAATGTTTCTGTTAGTAAAACATGGTGGTGGACATGTTATGGTATGGGGGTGTGTCTAATAACACGGTGTGGGAAATCTTGTTTCCATTGACGGAATTTTAAATGCTGAGGGTTATATGAACATTTTGCGCCATAAGCAGCATACAAGTGCCGAAAAAATGAATATCCGGGATCGATATGTGTTCCAGCGGGACGATGATCCAAAACACACAGCCACCAAAACCAAGGAAAGGTTGATATTTAATGTGCGAAGACAGCTGCACACCCCTCCTCAATTCCCTGACATAAATATTATAGAAAATTTATGGTACATCTTGCATCAGAATGTGAGAAAGCATCACATCACTGGAAGACAACATTTGAAACAAGTATTGGTCCAAGAATGGGAAACAATCGGTCTTGACTTGGTTAAAAGTTTGGCCACTCCATGCCCAGAGGTCTACAGACAATTATTGATGCCAATAGGCTTAATACGAAATATTAAATTTATATTTATTCTCAGAATGAAAAAATAATCGGAAGTATGCAAATACTTTTTTCCAGAGGATTTCATTATTTTTTAATTATTTCTCCATTAATTTAAAAATTTAATTATTGTATACATATAGAATTGTTTTAGTTTTAAATATACTTTTTATTAATTTGAAGTTCAGTGGATTATTATTTCCCTTATGACCGATAGTTTTATAAAAACTGGGTGTGCAAATACCACTGTAGATGAAGCAGTGTTTTAGCTTAATAACATTCTTATAAGCCACACTTTTTTGACATGCAGGTAAAACCATTGCCATAGTTGTAGGAAAAATGGTGAAAACCCGATTTACACCATATTTTCTGCCAGGTCACTGTTAGTAGAGATGGTGGTTAATGGAAAAATATCATTTTCGGTCATTCCATTTTTTTTTTTTTTTCAGTTTAAAAAACCTCACTACATTATCTCAGAGATTCACCACTTCCTCCTCAAAAATATATACAAAAAAAAAACATAAAATAACAGAGGTAAAATAAAATAATGAATATAAATTAAAATAAAAGACCTTTAGGTGAGCCCTTTAGACAAAAATCAAATTAGCAAAACGAATTATGAAGGAGAGAAACAAATTTACAAAATTGACAGGCGCGCACGCACATAATAATATAAAATACTGGGTGACAGCTCCGAAGAAAAGATTATCCAATCTGATAGGTCAGAGGAAGCTATTTTGCTGTAAAGATGAGTAAGTCACCACTGCAAATCCCAAACTGGTCAAAAGTTGGTGGGCCCATGTCTGTGCTTGCTCCTTAATGCATTCAGTATTCAAATACTTAATTAAATTAGCTACCACTATGGTGTTCATAAATGTAGTGGATTGTATTATATATTTATCACAATCAACAGCCAAGATGTAAAAAAAACAAAATGGCCGCACTGGCACTTACTGAGGGCAGACAGTATGCAATGTAATGTATTTAAACCACAGGCCAAACTAATATGCAGATAGGGTCTGACAATGCACTATAATAGTCACAATCAACAATAAAAATGTCCAAACAAACATATAACGTAAGCAGATAAGGCTGGTAATGAATTATACAGGATGAATAATTAGCAACAACTGATTTTTAAAAACGTAGATCATAGGCCTGTAGCTAGGTGACACCTTAGCAACTGTTTTAACAATCCCTAGCAACTGTTACTTCTACACTTAATTATTATAATATAAATATAAAATACATATGTTTCTTTATAATCTTTAAATTTCTTTCTTGAGACTGGCAATTGTTTACTAAATAATTCAAAAGCACTATCCAAACTTATAGTCTCAAAACATTTATTTCATTCACACGTCCAACGTTTCGGCCAATTCGGCCATCTTCAGGGACAATCTATTACAAAAGTTTCCATTATTTGTATGATCCATTCAACAAAACTCCATACAGGCCATTCTGCCCATGTCAAAACATTTATATCTAATATGTCAAAATTACATTAAAAATCCCAGTCAAATTATTTCTCTTTTATCACTATTTATTTAAATATAAAATACATATGTTTCTTTTTAAATCAACAAAATTCAAAAGAAAATAATACAAATAAAAATAAATGTAATTAAATTAAATACTATCTACAAAATAATTATGAAGCATGGCGTTAATAGAACTTGTTTCTCAAAATGATGTTATATTGACCTAACCACTATTCCATTCACCACCATACATGAAAAAGTGGTTTTAAGCAAAAACTTTAACAACTTATAACAAGACAACAAAAGAATCAGAGATTATTTTTAGTTAATATTACAAGTATTTGATTTAATAAAATAAAATTTTTTCTTGATTCCTCAACCAGATGACTCAATAGCAATAAAATTTTAACAGTTAACATTAATAATATATAAGAAGATTGTAATTGCTAATAGTTTAATAGTTCACCTTGATTCCTGGTCTCCAAAGATGCCTCATATTAAGTCCTTCAAGATCAACAAGCAAACACCAGGTAGATATTGGTTTCCCTGAGGTAAGGGTAGCCTCCTCAGTTAATCTAAGTCCTTCCTCACAAACGTGCATTGTCTAATAAAATAGAACGAATAAATTAACATGTTGCCGCTTAAAACAAACTTTAAATTAGAGTAATATTATTGATGTAATGAAGTGCAATAATGGTGCTCAAGGAATAGGATTTAAATTTACATTTATTAAATTATATGAGTAACTTTTTCATTGATAAGCTTCAAAAGGATGTTATGAACAGGAGGGATGATTAATTCATTTTCATGTATTGTGCCTAGGCCACTTCTGTGTGATAAACAAATGTGAAAGGTAATACTTTCAAAAGGTTATATTAATCACACATTAAGAATTAAACAAATAATTTAAACAGAAAAAGAATCGATTTATGAGAACTTGATAAGTCAGTTTTACAAATCAATTTTATTTCCTTAATTTTTTCATTTAAGTATTCTATATTCAGATTAACAAAACAGAGATGTTCAAGTATTATTTAAAATAGTGATACTATTGTGTTAATAAACGTAGTTTTCACTAGAAATAAAAAAATATATATATAGACTATATATCACGAACAATAATAAATAAAACAACTTACAAGCTTCAAAAGTCCATCTTCACCAATAGTTTTCAAAAGCCCTTTTACATCCATTTGACCGAGTCTCAGCAAATATACAGGTCTACCATCTAGGAAAGAATAATTACTTTAAATTTTGATTTTAAAATATTTAACTATCATTTAAGAAGTAAGTACAGACAAAGTAACAACTGAATAGTTTATCGGTGGCTGCTAGACTACTGTTTTGATAGGTTCTTAGTCCAAATCATGGGCTTGAAGGTAAATAATAAATTTACAAAGTGATACCGACTGCCAATGAACCTTCAACAGTGAAGAAAATATTTCTGCCAGATAAAATTTGATGTATGGCTGTAATTTAAGAACTTGATAAGCAGATCTTAAATAAGGACAATAACCTCATTGTTTCAAAATAACACTCATCACTTAAGCAAGAAAAAAAAAGTCCGTATTTCCACTATAAACCTCAATACCACTTCGAACTACAAAAAAAATTATCAAAGATATTTGATAAGCAATAAATAATTCTAACCAATCATATTTATCATATGTGTACTGCTACACCAAAGATCAGTTTTCTCATTTTCTATTTATATATTTACACATTATAGTACACCTAATTTATCTGATCTGTTGGTTTATGATTTTTAATTAAATAAATATATTTAAAAGTAATTTTTTTTTCATCTTTCGTATTGGATCTGTTTTTCACCAGGTAGCACAGATTGGACACAATTTAGCTACCATCTACTGCAATAAGGATACTATCAATCGGTCCACAATGCATCAAGTGAGTAAATTGAATTGATGAAATGCTAACATACTCTATTTTACTTTTCTAATGTTGTGAAAAAACTGGTTTATGTTTAGCTAGTAGAGCTTTGATGATTAAGGCAATCCCTTTTGCTTTGTCTTAAGTCCAGACCTTGGTTAAACATTTCAACAACAAACAAGACTCATTTCTAAATTGATATTTCCATTTTTAAATTTTCAGAACATATGGAAACTTTTCACTCAAGATCTCTACTCTCAAACTATTGAATTTTAAAGGTGACTTATACTGCAGATAGTTTCCAATTTCATCTTGAAAATGAGAATTGTTAAACCCACTGTGCAACAGGTATATCTATAGAACCCATAGTAATATTTATTTATCTTACATTTTGTTGTTCTAAACTAATTTATAAATTTTTTTTAGGTAACATAATCCATTTTCATATGAATAATTAAGTTCAGTAACAAATAGGGTAATGTGTAGGATAGATGATATGATATAAGAAGAGGAATATTGCTGGTCCAACACACCCACCTACCACTGGCTTTGTAGGTTAAAAAAAAGTCATTAGAGGTCAAACCTAATTTTTTTAAACTTACTAAATTAGGGAAAATTCAAACCCAATTGTGTACAAAATGCAAAAATATCTGAAAATTTAAAACATCAACTATAATTAACTTAATCATAGTCTAATTTATTATACCAATCAAAACCTAGTTTATAAATTACAACACAAATTTATTTTTAGTGTCACAAAGTGGCTGCAAATGTATTATAAAAAAAATTAAGAATAAATAAAATATAAACATCAATTTACTTATATATAAAAAAAGAATTTCATGATATATATAAACTTACCTCTATCGTGATGATGCCACCCTCCAGGAAAGTAACTCTTAACAATCTGTGGTACAACATACTCAGACAAAACTTTATCTACATTATGTTTTTTCCTCCAGCTCAATGATTCAGAAAGGAGAGTCCGTGCTTTATCAACATTAAAGTCACGTGCCCTCAAAAACCTGAGAAGTGTAGTATCACTGGGAATCTGGTGAAGAGATAATTAAAAAAAAATATCATTAATTTCAACTTATCTCCTGCTAATTTCAAAATATGTGGCATTGTTAAAAAAATAATTTTGTTTTTACCTTTGACTTGTGCAGCTGAGCAACTGACTTCCGCAACTGAACAAGTCTAGATTCTTGCATAAGAGTTAGCTGCCCAAGATATCTCTGAATGTACTCCGAATCAAGCTGAGATTGACAATCTGAAAAAAAAAAAATTAATACTGATAACGATCTGACAATTAAAATAAATATTAAGAATAGAAAAACAGGCACCTTTGGAAGACTGCTGCCCTGAGTTACGTCTAGGTTTGGAACAAAGAGAGATTTCAGTGATAGTGACTGTATCTTCTCCTTCATTGAGTTCTTTCCTGAATATAAAAAGGAACAATAATATTATTAAAATTAAATTAGTTTAAGGACATACAATTTTAACAATCTGTGATTAAAAAACTAACATTAATACATAGAATAAGTTTTGTTCTCAAAATGAATAATACTTACTCAACATCGATTTCAGGTGATGTAGGATCTCTAGTCCATCTAGGCACAGTAGTGATTCCTTCACTTCTTAATTCATTGATGAAAAATTCCATCACCTCCTTACCCTTAGCAATGTTAGCAGAGTATTGCTTCATGGCTAACTTTTCAATGGTATTTTCAAACCCTAGAAAAGATTTGATGTCAACTTCTGCAGATTGTTCAAAACAAGTCCATTCGGTATTCTCAGGATGAACCTGAAAATTAAAATACAATAGTAGAATTTTTGTCTCATTATTTAAATATTAAAGTGTATATGAAGTACAATTTCACTTCAAAATATGTTTTACTGAAGTGAAATTTCTTTTGCTATAGTATAAAAAAGAATAGAGAGAGAAATTAAGTAAGTGTAAAACATTTAATCAGATTTTATCACTATCACAATGATAAACATAAATTGTTTTAAGTCCATTCAATGATCCCACAGAGAGAGATCAACACCAGAGCTATACATCATATATCATGAAAATTATGAATTAGAGTAATCAATCAGAAGTTGGAAAACAGTTATGCGTCTCATGACAAATCCATAATATGGTTTATAATATATTTTTGTATTTATATGGATTTGTCTATGACAAAACATAAGTACAAGCAATAAATTAAAACAAAATGAAATTTTTGTATTATTAGTTAAAAATATCTATGTATAAGCAATACTGAGTTTCTAATTCATATTTAAATCTTGCCTCATCAAAAGTTTTAAATGTTGATAATAATTGTTCTGGTACCAAGCTGTAGAGATTTTATATACAAATTTAAATATCATCATACAAAAACATAAAATTTTGGCATTGATTGTCCAGGCATAAAGCCACCAAGAAATACTATATCTCTAATAGGAAGTAATATGGTACAATGATACATTTCATTAATAATTGAAAAATAAAACAATAGATGAAAAAGATTATTTCACAAGATGTTCTCTCACAAAAATAAATTGTGACTAAATGAGATCCCTATTGGTGCATTATGTGGAGCCAAGAGTAAGAGTCTCTTTAACATGTTCCTTTACAGCATAAAATCAACATAAAATTATTGCAGTTGAAGACAAGGCTGTAATTAGGTTAATGCAGCTTCAATTTAAAGGAAACAAAACAGATTCACAAATCCAGGGGGTTATTTTCTATGAATTACTATGATAAAGAGCTGTGAAGACTGATCAGATTTGGAGACGTCGGGCCTGCCCAGGACCAAAAGATTTTTTCAAGGAACCAGTGTTGGTCCAGTCTATGAAGCTCAGTAGATTGAGATGGGTTAGTCATGTTCCTTGGATGGCTGAGAACGACCTGACAAAGATAATAATGATGGGAAGTAATTGAAGGATCAAGATTCAAAGGAAGACTTCAACTTTGATAGATTAACAGTGTGACAGATGATACCTACCTCTATTTCAGGAATGAGGAACTGTATGCACCTGTAGGAGGCATAAGATAGGGACAATTGGAGGAGATAAGGACTTGACATAGATTTGTAACACAGGTTGAATGAATGAATGATTCAAAGATGGTTTGCCTATTCTATTTCTCTTCTAAGAGTTTTCATATGTTTTTCTAAAAATTAACTTACTTTGTAACCTTAACTGTTAAAACCATGATTGAATAAAAAACATAAGATAAAAAAAAAAGTGGCAGCCTTAGGATTGATAGACAGAAGTGAAACTTCTGGTAATTAGAACAATGCATTATAATTTTATTAATATGATATTTATTATACAATAATATTTTTTATTATGTTCAAGTTAAAGTTAATGTATAAATGTGCCTCTGTATATCCCTGGAGCATCAAAATACAATTTTGAATTACAGCTCATAACAAAGAGATTGAAATGAGCTCATAACAAAGAGAACATTTCCCCCACTTACAGTATGCATGCAACTACGATTTTTAGTTTTCATACTTTAATTCAAACGTTCAAAAATTTGGTATCATTTCATTTCTGACGTTATCATTTCTACTTTTCGTCCCTCTATCTCGGCGTTGCGTCAAGATACAATTTTGAATTATAGCGCATTACAAATAGGTTCGAATGTTGAACATTTGCCTCAAATACAGTATGCAGCTAAGATTTTTAGTTTTCATGATATTTTAATCTAAATGCAAAATACATCCAGCGTTGCCTCCCCACACCACTACCGTTTCATCATGAGCGTTCCCCGGCGTCACTAAATCAATTTATCCACCTATATTCTATTTTCTTAAGTTATCGAACGTAGGTAAAGAAGTTTCACTTCAATACTTGTATTAAATTTTTTTTTCAATATATTCTATATTTTTACATCTTACATAGCATATTTAATACATAGACTGCAACATTTAATAATAGCAACATCACTTTTTTATTTCAGTTTTAACCTCAAGAGAAGGTACTGTTCATTAAGAATTTTCTGATAAAAACATATAACCAGTAATAGAGATAGTGTTAAGATAATTTCAAAGTCCTATTTTTGGTCCAGAAAAAAAAGAATAGACTACAACCTTTTAAACTTTCAGTACTTTCAAAGTTAGTAGCAACAGAAGTTTTAAATGGGCAACCAGGCGAAAGGTCACAGAGCATACTTAAGTCTTTATCAGGCACGAAAAAAGATTGTTGGGGCTGATATGCATTGACATTGTTTCAACATTTTCACGCCATAAAGATCTACATGCAAAATATATATTGGAAAATGAATTTTGTTAATCGTATGATTAAAATAATAAATATAATCACAACGAACAATAAATCTGATAATACTACGTCAACAAAAATAGATACATTTATTTGCAAAGAGACCTCAAAACGTGTATTTTCATTTAAATTCAAAATATTTCATGAAGATAAAATGGTAATAATTATACTAAGTAAATGATACACAGTATGTCTTCACATTTAGACCTTATATCAGATACTTAATACAATTTTGCTGGCATAGGCATCCATCCGAATCGACACTAAAGCCACCAATTTCCTATTTGCTTAATGGAAAGTAACCCGCAAATTGGAAACTACATCAACCAAACTCAGGTCAGTCTCTGCACATCGAGCGGGACACTTGGCCGTTGATTTAATTCTTTAAGCGATTTCTATTTTATTTAATTTTTTTTAACGGTGTAATTCTGACAGATATATCTAAGGATTTATTAGTAGTCAAAGTTCATTTTACTTTTTAATGATATTGTGGGAAAATTAAAACTGATTAAAGGCGTTAGTTTTTATTTCATTTACTTTGTAGGTGTGCATACTTATACTATACTTAATCGTCTAGCTTGGGCTATTATGTATGGCAATCTGTCAGATAAATTTTGTTTTTCATAATTTAAATGGCTTAAGAAAAGATTTCTGAGTTCAAAACAGTATCTTAAATAAAAATTGTAGCATTATAATTACAAGGATTTCTGATAGTTTTTTCTTGCCTTATTATCCTAGTGGTTTTTTAACTAATAAACAAAGATTTTAAGAGTCCTGAAATTAAATGACAAAGAGAAATTAGGTGCCGTAAGGTTCGAGTAGTGAAAACCAAAAATGATTATAAGAAAAACATTCTGTAATGTGATTTAGAAAAAGCTAATGATTTTTTTTTTTCATTTATAATTTCTTCATAGGTGTGATAAATGTTTCCGAGCACATGATAATCTTGGGACGGAACCTTTTTGGGATAGATCGCGAGACTATCTTCCTTTCAGACGCCTCGGAGGATTATCAGGGATTGTTAAGGACGAGAAATTAAGAACTAATGGGTTTGGGTGGGAAAGGACTTTGGAATGAAAGGGGGTGGTATATCTATTTCGGTCCAAATCTGGAACGAATACAGATGTTGAGGTCTCTATTGATGAGTTTATTTGTAACCTAATAAACAGCATCAAAGATTTTACGGAGGATTTTTTATAGTAAGAATTGGATATGGAAGGGAGGAATTTGATGGCTTGTTAGAGCATCTATGATCTATTCCGTAAGTCGAAATAGGTCTGATTATTGTAGTGAATAAGAGTTTGTTGTAGCAAATGGGAAGTTTAGATTGTCAAATAAGTGTTGTAGCAATCGGAATATACGAGCGGTTTTTTGTCGTTTCAGTCTAGTATGGGGATTCCAAGTCTCTTGACAGTATGGAATTCTAAGTAGCAAACTTGTTCAATAGGCGTTCATGGGACATTAAAAAATGATACAGTAGGGGCGGAGAGGGAGAGTAGAGGTTTACAAAGGAGGGTAAAGGTGATCTGATGCACTATGTTAGGATTTATTTTGATTCTCCAGTTGTGAAACCATTCTTCAATCTAATGATGAATTCAGGAAAATAACCCCCTTGCCTTAAGATTTGCCTTCCAATAGGGCGTGCCATAAACCACAATAATTTGGACACAACATTTGAACCGGGCAGCATCTAACGTCTCTGATAGGACCTGTTTATGTTTAGTACGCTAAACTAGCGGTTTCCAAACTTTTTTAAACACCCTTCTTGGACAAAAACAATTATGCGGTACCCTTGTCAAGCTAAAAAAATCGCGGTACAATTATCCTTAGAGCGGTTGAATATGTAGGAAAAGAATAAAAAAAAATAGTGCAGAGTATATGCTGGAATACTCTGAATATTGGCTAATTTAATTTTAATTTATTTTATTTTTTGCAATATTTTGAGGAAGTGACATAGACCCACCAAGTCCTAGACTTGTCATAAGCTAAGGAAGAGGTTAATGTTACTACAGTGTAACTTAAAACTAACAAATTTCGTTGTTTTTATAATTTTATTTTGGGCATATAATGGATTGAATAGTTTTCGGTAAGAAAAATTTAATTTTTAATCGTATGATATTCTATATCAATTATTTTTATCGGTAGGAAACTATTTTTGGTAATATTAAACCGTATAAATATTATAAAAATTATTAAAAAGGACGTCAAGCCCTGGGTTATCTCCAGCCGCAAATGCCGGAGTGAGGTCATACTAACCAGGCTAAGAATAGGTCACACGAGGCTCACCCACTCCTATCTTATTTCAAAAGAAACGCCTCCGAACTGCCAGTATTGCAACAAAATTTTGAAAATTAACCATATTTTACAAGAATGCCCATATTTCACATCACACCTCAATAGCTTAGGGCTATATCCGGATATTTCAAAAACCCTCATAGATGATAAGACAATAATATTATTATTTCAGTTTTTGAAATCAAAAGGTTTATTGACACAAATATGACATTGGACAGACAAAAAAAAATATAAATAAATACCATAAGAAATTTTAATTTAGCAAATGTAAGTAAAATTAAATGTTATAAATAGCATTAATGATCATGTTTTACGCCACAAAACAAAAACAAACAAACCGTATAAATATTAATGAAAAAATAATTTAGTTACAGTATTTTCATTTTTCCTTCACAAAAACGTCAAAAGGCATATATATATATATTTAGATGAATGTTCATTTCACAATGTTAAACAAGGATAAAGATTTATCTTTTTTTAAAGCACCAGAAAAATTCTTTAAGAAATAATTACTTAGCTGAAAGCGATGGAGTTTTAATTTGACGATATTAAATTACACTAAATATAAATAAAAATACGTATAAATGATTAAAAATTTGCAGATAAAATAAATAAATAAGAAAAAGTACGAGTAAGCATACTATACAAGTAGAAACCCAGACTTACAGCACATCTACCCCATAACGAGAAATCCAATTAATAATTTCAGCCTTATTACCATTTTGTTTCTGATTACAGTATTGATCTCAAAAGAGTGGCATTTCAGCTTCACAGGCATTGTCGTTTTTGAGATAAAGTGATCAATAAGTCAGTGAGAGAATATAGATAAAGATAAAATGGGTTTTCATGGAAACGTGCGATATTTACAAAATAAACATGGACTCTATCTCCAGATCTTTGCTAATACTGGTCCAACTTAGACGATTCTAGTTTTTTATTGTAAAGAACTTCACAATCATTCAAATAATTGGCAATAGTTTTCGAGATACTATATATGTATTTTGAATATAAGTCAATTTTATGAAACGAAGTCTTATTGCAGATCAACGTCATATGAGGAACATTATTAATAATTTTAACGTTATAGGCGTTGTGATTTTTGAGATACAGAGCTCAGTACGTCATTGAGCGAGTTGTTACAGACACGAAGAGCCAATATTTATTATAAAGTTAGAAATTAGATACAGTTACAGAGCACTATCCATTCGCTTTATGAAACTGAACGGCCCATTTAATGCACTGATTTTAGAAATAAATAAACAAAAAATTGAATTAAAAAGAATAATGAGATAATTTTAGTTTATAAATAATGTAGGAGTACATACAATTAAAGGAAATTTGAAACCTCAATAATTACTGAACTAAATTAATATAAAATTTAGCCCATTTTAAGATTTGATGCATAGTCACTATTCTAAATACTTCTCGGTTGAGTCTTTTCGCCATGTTTCATAGCTTCTTAAATTTCCAGGCATTCGATAATTAACAAATTAATAATTATTAGCACAAACTTTGCATGCCCACTTCTATTATATTTGCATGCCAATAGTTGCTAAATAATCGATAGAAATAAATGCGTCATATTTAATGTTTGTTTTGAAATAAAAATATCGCACAAACACGATATCAAGGTTGTTTTGTTCGATAGTGTCACCCGTCATCATCAAATATTTACTAGCGGCATACATGAATCACATAAAAAATATGGATTTAGTTAATCCACTATTTACTGAATTATAATTTATTCTATCTATCCTCGATTCCTCACACGGGATTTTTTTTTTTTTGCGATTCCAATACTTTTGAGGTATGTATTTAAGAAAAAGTGCACATCAAAGTTAGCAGATTAAGAATTGAAATACAAGGCCATTCACACCTAGAACCGAAACTATGAATAAAAACAATAAAAGGAGTAACATAGTTATAATATATATTTTTTTTTGTGTTTTTTTTTTAAAACTTATTTATCCATTCAAGT
>NW_027105402.1:303591-309639 GCF_000696795.3 Halyomorpha halys | reverse complement strand
TTTTGTATATGTTAGAGTTTACGAGGATTGTTCGTAAACTGGTGGGGGGGAGTTACGGACTGTCAGCTGACAGGTCCATATCAGCTGATCGAGAACAGCTGACCTATTGTATATATATAGACGGACAGGCTCCGCAAATAGATCAGTCTTTGAGAGCACTTTAAGCGTTTCATTTCGCACTCCTCTTTCTTATTATTTTTAGTTTCTCACTTCAGTCAAAGATAACTTATATATATATATATATATTTATTCCAGAAAAATACTTGTCAATCTATTTTATTTAATCATTACTTTTACTTATCTATATATGGAATATAAACTTGATCTATATTCAAGTCATATGGTTTTTTATAATTAATGTTTATTAATTTGAAAAACTAAAACTACAGGTTTTAAGAAACCAGGATGGGCTATATTGGATATATGGTCATATTTGTTGATGAATAAAAAAATATCAATGAATTTCTGATCCCATTGTTTATTTTTAGGTTTCAAGTGCACGTAAAAAAAAAAAAATAGTGAAATTTTAGAAAAGTAAAATATGAAAGAAAGATAAGGTTTTATTAATTATCGATAGTTCGTAGATATTATTACTCTTTCTTATCCTTTTACTTCCACTTACCTATATATGGAATACACAGTAAGGTGAAGTATGCATTCGAGAAAAATTTCGAATTCTAATTTTGATGTTCCACGAGTCCAATATATCTTTGGAAAGCCAAAGATTTTAGCAATAATATTTAACAAAGAAAATAGTAGAAAGTGGAGAATGATGAACGCATCAATAAAAGAAATGTTGAAATACGAGTTTGACTGAGCGGGCGAATGCGGCGTTTTTTTATTTGTTAACTGTTGTCATATCAACATTGTTATCAAATGATTACTTTTTTACTTCACTTAACCCATATTTAAGTATCAAGTTAACAGAAAGAATAACTCCATAAAATCATTCTTAGTATTTTCAATATTGATTCTATAACAATTTAGCATTGAGTAAATGACTAAGATCACAATGTAAATTTTAGTTAAATTTTAATTATATTTCTGTCATGCCTTTACAAAAAAAAAAAAAAAAAAAAAATTGGAAAGAGAAACATTATTAATTCTGTTAAAATAGGAGTTAGTCAATTTGTCAACTGATAGGCTCATTTGAAAAATTATTACGGGAAATCAGTGAATAATATACATTATCTGTTTTCAAACGAGTGAGAATTAATTTCAACTCAATGTTTTTACATTTTAATAATATCCTATTTGGTAAATTCCAATAAACGATCCGTAGTATTTTATAATTAATAATAAACAAATTTCTTTTTTTTTTATTTTTGTTTAAACTAACACATTTCCATATGTAGAAACGTAAAACGAATGAAATAGTTAAATTATATTTAGATATGTGTTGGTCCTAAATCATCGAAGTCATCCTGCGAACGACTTATATGCAAAATCTACAATTGCTTAAAGACAAAGGTATTGGTTAAAAACAATTTAGATTCGTCTTTGTGTTCTATTAATATCCATGCAAATGTATAGAAAAATAGTCTATTAGTATTCACATAACGAAAAACAAGATCTCAAAATACTGTTGAGTAAAAAATTGAATCTTCAGATAGCCCACTATATGTCAATCATCGAACTAAAAACATCTTTTGTTTAGAACAGTTATTTACATACATCATCAAATAAATTTTATGCATTTGAAAAGTCAAAATCAATACCACCCCCTTTTCAGGAAAAATATTACTATGCCCCATGGAAATCAATTTAAAAAAAATATATATAATAGCAATTAATTGGAATGTATTAATGTTTCTACCCTTTTCGTAAAATATAGCAAAGAAAGGTGTAAATTAGAAACATTGAAGTAGAAAATTAGGGAACTATTTATTGAACTCAGAATAGAATGTAATACAAAAAAAAGTTAAAACATTCGAAATCATCTTAATGAGAAGGATGAATCTGGTTTCCTAATTTAGTAATCCTCGGCTCTATTTCTGTCAGCAGTAATATTGTTAACCGTGACAACTTGTAGTTATTCATCGGCCCCCAAATGCACCTGTGGCCATCACCACCCCCCCTGAATCGCTGCAGCACCCACCCACCCGGGGGCGGTGGCGCCCAATTTGGGAATCACTGGTCTAGATCGATGATGATGCATTTAGAATTTCTCAAATCTTCAATGCTACTACATTTCCCAGATTCAAATTTCGTTCCTAAGCTTTCAAGGTTATTATTCTCAAAAACAATAATCTCTTCCTCGACAATCGATAACTATTAAACAGTAAATAACTTACGATAAAAGTATAACCTTACACATGCAAAATACGCTCAATGGGGTATTAAAGATTAACGCGAAACAAGTAAAAACAAGACCATAAAGAACAAAAAATATACGAGAAGATTAAAATATATAAATGGTGTCATAAAAAGAAAAAAGTAATAATGATAAAAATTAAATATTAGCAATGATTCAATATTTTTACTCTTTTAATTTTCGTGTTAATTTATTACTGTTATTATTAAAGTATTCATTTAATTTCATTATTTATCATCTTATTGGTTATATCTACTATATTACTTGATTTTTTAAAAACTAACAATAAAAGTATTTGATAATAGCGGCTCAAAATCCTATCTTTAACATGAATATTGATAAAACTACAATTAAACCTCTATATGTCAGAGAGCAAACGGGATTATCTTTTTCAGCTATATGAAGGTTGTGTTTCATGAAATAATTAATATAAAAAAAAAACAAAAATAATATAACGGAGTTATTTACATCTTGCTATCGTAAGCTGTGATACCTCTTAAGACAAAAAAAAAAAGGTATTTTATTTTCAACATAAACTATTCTCTAGTTAGATCAAATGTCAATCAAATAAGATCAAATGTTTTATCATTTTTATATGCATGAAAACCTCTAGAATTATCAATGTTATTTTATTTTTGTAAAATTTGAAATAAGAATCAATTAGTATTTAAATATATACATGTATAAGTATTGCATACTTTTATTTAAAATAATTTTGATCAATGCCTAATATATTTGGCAAAAACAGTATCACGTAACTTTTTACCAAAATAAGAGACCAAAAAACACTATTTTAGTAACGTGAGTTTGTACATTTATATTTTACTACTTTATCTGATCATTATAGAGGAGAGAATTGGAAATTAGAAGTGGAAACTTTAGAATTTAAAAAAAAAAAAAAATTGCGTATTCATTGACCTGAATTTAGTTGAAGCTTAAGTATAGGACCAAATCCCTTCTTCCAAGATATTTTACTTTATATTCCTGATCTAGTTTCATGATATTGAACCAATGAAATTTCAAGTCTACCTATAGCGGGCTCAGAGCATGGGGATGGCTTAATATTATCTTTATACGATCTATAGCACACGTTGCGGCCTTTTACTGTATATATTTAAAAATATTGTGCAAATATATAAATATTTTAATTTATCATTTTAACAGATCATACATTATAAATGTATTGAACTTAACATAATACATAAATGTTAAGTACATTTTATAAAATAATTTAAAATTGTAATTTATTAATTCTTTCCCGCAGGTACAGTAAGCTAAAGTAGAAGGATATTTATACTAACTTACTTCTGAGATTTCAAATTGATTCATAGAATCTCATATGAATATGAAAGTGTTGAATCAGATTTCAAAAGAGTTCTTAGAGAAAAAAAATAAAATCCTATGTGAGTCATAGAGGAATGGAATCACAAAAGGACTCAATTACATTCGTATTGAAATCTATAGGTAATTATTATTATTTTTTTGTGTATATGATTAAAAACGAAACCAATTTCATATAAAATTGAATTTTGAAAATCATAAAATGAGTATATTTTATATGAATGCAAAGTAATATTTTTATAATTATGTTGAAGATAGTTGAACGTGGATGACGTACGGGGAGAAGATGGTTGGGGGTGCGGTCAAAGAGAAACACAAATAAGTTGGTGTAACCTATTTTATTGTGCAAACGTTTTGGCTAGAGTTTCTAACCTTCTTCAGGGCTAAGAACGGAACAGGATAAGAACCACAGTAAGTATAGAAAATAAAATAGAAAGTATAAAGAGAATAACATAAAATGTATAGATAGGTAATTGAAAAAGTGGGTAAAATAACATAATTAAGGAAATGAAGTTATATAATGCAAAGAAGTAAGAAAATATTAGTTATTAATAATTTAAAAATTGAAATATGGAAAGAAAAAGAAAATTGAGAGGAAGAAAAGATATGTAACAATAATAATTGATAAAGAGGCAATCTCAGAGTTTCTTAAAAATAGGTTACAACAACTTATTTGTGTTTCTCTTTGACCGCACCCCAACCATCTTCTCCTCGTAATATTTTTATAATTATCTAAATCATAGCTTAACGGCTTTTACATCTTACTTAGTCCTCTTCAATACCATGAACACTTTTATTTATTTTGTGGGTTTCTTTGCCTCCGACCCGGCCATTTCTTGTATATGAAGGGGTTGGTTATCCTATAGGTAAACAACCTATTCTAATCGGAGTGGGAGGGTCGATTTTGTTTATTCTTCGTTCAGGCAGAAACGGAACTGGAACCGCTACAGACATATACTTTGAATCTACTGAATAGAGAATCGACTGACTACTAGTGAATCATGATTCTTTCGTGTTAATTACTTGAACACAAGTGAGAAAATATTGAAAAAAAAAAGAAAGCTGAATATTCAATCAAATCAGAAAACATGCGCGTTTGGATATAATAATTTTTTAAATTACTATGGATAAAAATTAGAAATTTCACTTAAACCAAACAACAAAGAGACCTTCCGTGTCTTGGGTGTTCAAACGGCGCTGAGGCACGAAGAGGTCAAAAACCGAAGGACTAAAGAAATAGATAAGCGGCACAACTTACGAAGTATCTGCAGGTCTCAAGTACGATGACACGCGACTGGAAGCTCTCATTGTAAGCTTCTATCTCCAATGTCCTCGTGCGCAAGTTGAGAATGTTCTTCTGAATGAAGTACACATGGTCTACGCCGATTATCTGGAAAAGATAAAAAAAAATATAAATTTCAAAAACCTGAACACAAATTATGCAAGTAATTTAATTAATTCATAATTTACTATTGACATGATTAATGCAGTGGACATTGATAGGGATTAGTTGATAGGATGATAAAAATATTTCATTAATGAGAGAAAATGAGTTAATGCAAGTACTTTTGTATATATTTCAATCATGGAGTAACATAACGTTGTATGTTACAATATTCAAACTCTGCAGGACTGGCTGAATAATTTATGACTCTTATTTTGTATTGATATCAAAGATGTAGAGAAAATTGCATAAAATATAATCCAGAATTCCATGGAAATCATCCACCATTACAGTCATGGTAAGAGATGACAGTGATGTATGGCACAGATTGTGTATATACTTTTAAAAAACTGTCTATATATTACATTTTACAATGTTATATTAATTACTTTGTATATATATAACTTTTCATATATTTTAATATAAGGGTTGCGGTCAAAAAAAGAACAAATAGTTTTAAACTATTTTAATGTCCGACGTTTCGCCCCACTTTGCAGGGCTTCATCAGGGCTAATAAGATACAAAAAAAAGAAAACTGAGAGTATTACAACAATAAGATACAATAAGGTAATATTTTACATAATAATAGTAATTTTTTACATAATATTTATCCTAGCTTAAATTAGCTTATTGTATCTTATTGTTGTAATATTCTGTTTTCTTTTTTTTGTATCTTATTAGCCCTGATGAAGCCTTGCAAAGTGGGACGAAACGTCGGACATTAAAATAGTTTAAAACTATTTGTTCTTTTTTTGACCGCAACCCTGACCATCTTCTTATATTTAAGTCTTTACGGTCAACTATATATACATATATTTTCTATATTTTATTTTTATTGCCCCTTATTTTTAAACTTTTATAATTATCATGTATATAGTTAATTTATGTATAAGTGAGTATAATTGCCATTTTAAAAGGCAATCATATCCAAGTCATCAGGGGCCTTCAG
>NW_027105402.1:271213-303526 GCF_000696795.3 Halyomorpha halys | reverse complement strand
AATAATTTTATAAATAAATAAAAAAAAAGTAAAAAAAATATGACAAAAAATAAAAGTAAGGAAAAAGAAGAACTATTTATTCTACAACAATAAGAAAAAAAAATTATGTATTTTAATATTTAATCGTTACTATTATTTTAATCGTATTTATTATTAGATGTATAGCAGCCCAATACTATACAACTAATAATGTTATTAGTTGATTGGCACTGCTTTTTGAATAAAGTAATATGTCCTTTGTGTCACATACAACGAATTTTCAAGATCTTCGGTTGTTGTTAAGATAACAGTTTAATGCACATACTTAATTAAATTAAACATTATTACATGTAATAAAAAATTGTAACATTTAAGGTTATATCAACCTCTGATTAATTTATTCTGCAAGGTTACACGTGGGACCTGAAGTTTATTCTGATTAAGGATATACAGGATACAGGGAAAAAAGTGTGTTTAAATTCATAGACACACACTCACCCAAACATCAAATATAAGAAATCTCACAGTTTAAATAAATTCAATAAAAATGTAGCACGATATCTTATCGTATCATATCTAGTTATAGCATGTATAAACCAAGCCGAAGGTAGAATTTATAAAAATGTAAGAATAAAGCAACGAAATTTTATATTACTGCTTCAATAATAAAATGACACCATTTAAAATAAAAAGTCTAGCAAAGAAACTGAATCTTTCAAAATAAAAGCTATTTAATAAGTTATCTACCCACTAGAGAAGATAACTGGTAGTTATCTAACTCTTAATAGATAGTTCTGATTTATATTTATATAAAGTTAATAACATTATATTTTGCAATATATACGAATTTTATAGTGGCCGCACAAATATTGCAAGATTCAGAGATGTCAGGTAGTGGCCAGTCAACGTGTTAAATCAACTAATTATACAGGTATATGCAATTTCACCAAACTTTTATAACTGCTTACGATAATAACACCAATTAATATTATAAATTCCAAAACTAGTCCATTTTCAATTTTTATTTTTTCAGATAATCATAAATAATAATATCAAAGGGGCGGAGTGGCACAAAGGTAAGGCACTACTAACTAGAAGGTCGCTGGTTCGTCCGTAGTTCGAATCCGGCCGTAACAGATAATTATTTATTCTGTTACTGTAGGCATGAGTCAACCCTGTGGATTCTGGAGCTCTCATGTGGTCCACTCAGCCTCATAAAGTAGGTAACCTTAGTTAGGGAAAAATCTGGCGGTTGAGCATGATCTTGAAAAAATCAACTCCTTTCATAACCGTTGTTCAAAAAACAGTACTTTTTACAAAGTACTGAATCGAATTACGGTTAAATAATACATAAAATAATTTTTTTGGAAGAAATATTTTTACTCTCTAATACGAATAAAAAATTAGAAACTAGACTTAGCTGGGTTAGCAATTCTACGCCTCATTAGAAAACTATAACCATAATCCTTAGGAAATGTACGTATTTTAAAATATTCCATTTTCTTTTAATTAAAAAGAAAGTTTCTCTCCTTTACAAGTTAATTAAGAGAATTAGGTTAATTATAGGATCAGCCTCATAACAAGACGATAGGAATTTCAGTAAGGGGCTCATTTCCTATGACATTCACCTAAGAAGTAATACCAGGCAGTATTGGGCTAGTTGGAAAAATTTCCTAATAGACTTCAAGTGACCAATGTACTTTCTAAAAAAGGATTGCCAAACGTATTACCAACTAAAATAATTAGACTGTGGCTACCAATATCCTAAAAATTTAAAATATATTTTCCGTCTCCTTTAGTTGATACAAGAACTTCTTGCAAACAGGAAAAAATATGGGTTGTTAAGGAACGATATAAATACAGATGACTCTGCTTAATTAAAACGTCTCGGTTGTCAGACTAATTTGTGACAATGAAACAGAGTTTATTAAAAAGGTTTAAAAAAAAGAAGTTGTTGAACTAACAATGTGATTAAGGAATTTTTGAGAGTACTTATGACTCACTCCAACGATTTAGATTGAGGTGTATGTATAAATCAATAAAAAATGATTTAATTACGAAAATAATCATACCAGTTTTAAGTAAAAGAATCTTATTGCATATCCCCTTGAACACATTAGAAGGTCTTTAGAAAAGTTGTTTAAAAAGAATGAAACCTCGGAATAGAAGTTCTTCCACATCCTAACAAAAAATCTGTAGCCACCAAACGTTTTGTTCATCTTCGTAATTCCTGTGATGAGAATCTTCTATAATAAAACTACTATTTTCATCACACATCACAGTAAAAAAAAGTATTCATTACCTGAATTTTAAAAAACAAAAATAAAAAAAAATACTCCAATAATAATATATAACTTTTGTAATAATGAGAAGATAGTTTACCATGGATAAATTATATGAGGAGAAGATGGTTTGGGGGGTCCGGTCAAAATATAACACCAATAAGTTTAAATAACTTATTTAATAGTGCCAATGTTTCGCCCAAAATTTCTAGCCTTCATCAGGGCTAAGAACAAAGAACAAGATAACAATCAATGAATAATGAATTTAACTCTGAATCTCGCCGCTCGCGAGGCTGAGCTTACATGGTAGCGGTCTTATTTGCTACTACCCACATTATTAGTTATGCTCACTATATATTATTATTGTTATGTTTTCTATTCACTTCTTTTATTGTATATGTATAATGTATTGTATTATATTATTATGTATTCTGTAACCATATAAAAAAAAAAAATTCACTTCTTTTGACTAACTAAACGAAAAATAAAATTGAGAGAAAGAAAATATATGTAACTAATGTAATATGTAATCATAATATTAGAATAAAGAAACAAATTATAAAGTTAAGTTAGTCAAAAGAAGTGAATAGAAAACATAACAATAATAATATATAGTGAGCATAACTAAAATAAGATGAACGAAACGTTTGGTAGCTACAGATTTTTTGTTGGGATGTGAAAGAACTTCTATTCCGAGATTTCATCATTTACACAACTTCCCTAAAAACTTACTAATATGTTCAAGGGATTATGTACTAAGATTCCGTCACTAAAAACTGGTACGGTTATTTTGATAATTAAATAATTTATTATATAACTTTTGGCATTCTTATATTGAAGGAAAGCTCTGTTTTTTTCTTATGATGAAGACTTTTTGGAATGATCAATTACAATAATATCCAGAAAAATATTAGTTTGAATTTTGAGAATTACAGACACAATTATTAATTGATAACATTTTTTAAATCGTTAGTAAAAGTCTAATTGTTAAAAATTTATAATAGAAGCTATAATTTAATTGCTTGTATCTGACAAAGGCCAGGTTGGTCGAAACGTGCACATTTGGAGTTTTTAATAAAGAGTGTTCCAACTTTATGGATGTATTCATTTTAATTGAATGGTAAAAGTAAATTAAGAGTTTTAACAATGGGAGAAAGTAAAATTATACTTTTTCAATGAACCTAAAAGAAAAACAATTATGTTTTATTTCCGTTCATAGTCACGGTTTCGTTTGATGTTATCCTCTCACTTTTTTCCTTGCTTGCAAATTCATTAATGGACTTTCAAAGGAATTCATATTCTAACACTGTTATTTTCTTCTTTTTTTTTTTAACTTGAACAGATATTTTAGGACAAAGAGATATTGTTAGAAAGTAATAATGATGCTATATCCTTCAAGAACCTGTTAAAAATAAAAATTGTATCTAATATTTGGTTAGATCTATAAAGAATTCACTCATATTGAAAAAAACGTGAAAATGTATTCTCTTGTAGTAGATAATTGCAACTCTACTTCGACTATAATCAGAGCCAAAGTATATGCTAAGTTTTATCACAACCACAAAGAAGTAATATTCTTTTCTATACAAGAGTTCTAATTCTGACAACAAATCACGTTTCAAAAGAATTATGCTACAAAATGACGCGTATCAAAGCAAACATATAATCAACTTAAGAACAGAAATTCAAATGTAATCAAACCGAATGAGTTTTTTAATTGCATCAGCTTCAGGACTTCCCCAAGGGAGATACGAAAACCAGAACATGACCTCCATGGATTTATCGCTCATATATCACTCTTCTATATTATAGAATAAAATAACTCTTGGATGTACGACATGGTTCCAAATTACTTCGTTTGGTGGTACATACATACCAATATAGTAATTGATAATTACAAGCTATTAAGGAAAAACAAAGGAATCGTTTCTATATATGCCAAATCAAGTTACTAAAACATTGAATATCGAAGAGTCCAGCAATGAGCATTAAATTGAATAAAAGAATAATTAAAATTTATATAAACAAATGATAAAAATAATGTAGGTCATTTAAATTGCCAATCTGAGTTTTATATAATTTTAAGCAAACAGATAAATAAGAATATATATTAAAAAATTACATTTCAGAAAGAAAAAAGTGAGTTTCAAAAAAATCAAAGCTATTAGGAATAAAAAAAATACAAAAATAACTGTAACTACTTGGCGACACTATGGAACGTGATGGTAATAAAACCACGTTCGGAACACGACTTTCTTGAGATTGGTTACCACAGTTTACGGTAACGGATGGTTATTAGTACTATAAAGAAGACTCAGAAGGAAAAACGACCGTGAGAAAGGAGAAGACGAAATAAATACAAATTATTTATTATTTAAAAGAACAGAAACACTAGCGAGAAATGCTTTATTTATTCATGCTGCCCCAATACACTGGATTGCCAAAATACAGAGCATACCAATAAATCCATGATCAGTCATATATACAATACATATATTTACATTACAAAAATAATTTTTTTTTTTTTACCTTTTTCTTTTACAATAAATATTCGTCTACACACTAAATACAAATATTTAAATTTTGTTTTTCTTAAATTTCATTTGACGATTCCATGCCATTTGACAATTTTATTCTTCCTAATTCACTCTCTCAGACCCTCCCCAGTTACCCACGTTCGATCAGTTAAACAAATTAAACGAATTTATCATTTCATAGCAATGCAAAATCAAACCAAGGGCATCATAGTCACAGCAGCAGTAGTAAAATGATCTAATTAGACAAATAAATAAATTAAAAAACAAAACAAAAAGTTAGTTAAAAGAAATAATTTAATGAATGAATAAGTTAAGGGAATAAATAAGTTAAAACACAAACCGACATGTCCAAAAACTAATAAAAATATAAGTTAAATTTATGAAAGGAATATGGTCCGGGTGCGGTCAAAAAAACTCAAATAGTATATTCTACTATTTGAGTTCTTTTGACCGCACCGGGACCATATTCCTTTCATCTTTACACACGGTCAATCAATAATCTTCCAGTAAGTTAAATTTATGTTTGTTTGAAAATTCTTTGAAAAAACTGATATTTGTTTTCCAAAACTGAATATACATTTTATTAAAATAAAAGTAATATAAGTGAATCAAACAAAAAATAAGTTTACCGCAGTCACTTCTTCGGAAATTAAGACCAATAAAGAGATTTAATAATTAAAACTGATTACCTTTTTAATCACGTATAGAATTTGAAAAATTTAGAGACCACTTCGAAAGAAGTTAGCAAATAAAGTTTAAGACATATTTAACGAATAATAACAGAGAGAGAATGAAAAATACACTATCTAAGAATATGTTTCTATTGTACTTCGTAACCACCTATCGGAGGTATATTCCTCTTCTTTCCTTTCCAACTTTCACTATCCTTGGTGTACCACTTAACAATACCAAATGTTTAGCATCAAACAAGAAATACCATCTCCTAAGGAGCCAAATAACCCAATTCTACAAATTTATTATTTTATAAGCACAAGTTTTATGATTCGGATGGTCCTGTATTTTTAAGACTGTCCCATCCATTTTTTTTTTTTTTGCATTCTATTCCATTTAGCAGTTTTTAAATGAGAAAATAAAACAAATAAATGCTTCAAAATCTAAATAAATTCTCTACAAATTTAAAAATACAACAATAAATAATAAATATAATTTCACAATATTTACTGTTGTATTTTTAAAATTGTAGAGAATAAACCCTGAAGATGGGGGACTCCTAAACAGCGGTGTTTTATATATAACAAAAAGTAAATATTGGAGTTTATATTTATCAAATTTTTTTGAGATCACTAAAGGTTTATATTACAAAATTACGCTTTTCATTCATATATATTTCAATCCTTGGTATAGGAATGTAATATATAATATGATTTATTGCTAAAAACTGTAATTCCATTTAACAGTAATTACGTTTCGGAGTTTTTCCCTCATCATCAGATATCAAGATCTCGTTATATGAGTTTTATCCATGTATATACATTATATACAATTAGTATACATACATTTTTTTCTTACAATTTATTCCTTTCTATTAAAAATTGTAAAATGAATTCTTTTATTAATTAACCGTTCCAACCATATCTTACTAGATTAATTAATATTCCATATCCTACATACTAATAAATAATTAAATACAATCGTAATGAACTCTGCCTGCCAGATCTGGGTCGCTAACATTGCAATTGTGGCTACTGAAAACTCTGAAGAGGCATCTCTTCGCATCATAAGTGGCCAAGTGCTTAGCCACGACCTCGGCCTGTCGAACATCTTGCTGAAGAGGATTCCAACAGAACCCTCCATGGACCTCCAACACTTAAGAGTTGCACTGGTGGATAAGTGGCTCGAAATTGACCTTGAATGTATATCCGATCTTATAAAAAAAGCAAGCCAAGTAGATTGCGAGCAGTGATATAGACAAGCTGAAGAACAAACAAGAATAGAAAACCAAACAGTTAATTCAATAATCATTGAATTTTTTTAAAGGTAATTTGTATTTTTTTTTTAAATCTTGAATTTTATTTTATAAAATGTTAGATCAATTAAAGTTATGCAGGATTTAATTTTTTGTGTTTATGAGACTGTCAATTGCTTTTTTATTGTAACTATAACCAAGTCTCCAACACAAAATTGATTAATCACCAACTGCCCGCCATATTTCGGTTGTTTAGCTAGCAATTTTCAAGCATGTTAATTCATGGTTATTATTATTTTAATTAATTCATTATTACTGTTTTGTTTTTTTTTATATTCATTTTAGCGGAGATCTAAAAGTTTTTGTAAAAGGTTCATTACCAGGAGAGGTTTAAAAGCAATAATGATATATTTAAATAAAACTGACAAAACTTTTCAGATTACAAAGAATTCAATGTAGTTAAAAGTTTAAAGTGTTAAGTCCAATGAGGAAGTCATCTGCATTGCTTTATATGTAAAACCACAAATACAGATTAGAAATATGTTGTAACTAAAAACTTCCAAACATAATAAAACAAGTAATTTTTAATATTTGTTCGAGAAAATAGTTTACAGTAATCTTTACGATAAATAGTGATTAACGTCACCTATCTCAAATCAGATAAGAATATCTATCTCTATCTCGTCTCGAGTCGTGGAGTTTTTCGGATATTTTTAGGAACCATCCAGTAGGTACCAAAATTTAACTGCTTGACCATTTGTCGAAATTCGTGGCTCACAGACCATTTAAATCTTAAAAAATAGCTCCACCTAATTTCAATAAGGCGCATAATCCCAAAAAAACAGTTAAGTCCATTTTCACACGTGATGTACAATTTTTGGAATTAATTATTTTGCCTCGTGATAATCTAGCCCTAAAATTGTTGACTTAAACAAAAACTTTAATTTGGAAACTGAACTGGGCTATTAGATATTTAGTAAACTTGGAAATAGATAATTGATTAGTATGTTTTTAGGTTAGCAATATATAACGATCGTTTTGATTAACGGTTATTGATAGATTTTTTTTCTTATTTAAATATAATAATACTTATAATAAATTTTAATTTAAATAATAATAACCAGTGTGATGAAGTGGTAATAGTCTAAAATGAATCTAGAACAACCACAATAGTTGGCTCATAGGTTAGTGGTTCTTAAATATTTTATGAATTTCAATCAACAAATGTATGTGGAGTATATATTGACTTGCAATTCAAAAAAAAAAAAAAAAGAAATACAATATTAGACAGTTTTACTTCCACTGTTAACTTCAACCAAACCTCATATAAATATTCAATTAGTTTCCCTAACACAAAGTTGGGACATAAAAATTTACCTTAATAATTCTAGTAAATTTATGTTTCTCAAAATGAATATTAATGCACTTACTCTGACTATACCCCCACTTATTATTGTCATACTTCAGTATTTTTACTTATTTTATATAATCTCATCGATTTATGTACATATTCTGATTCTGTTTGTGTTATTATTTATTTATTTATTCATTTTTGCATAAAATTCTCTTTTATTTTTCTTTCTAGTACAAATGTGCTTAATAACATTTTTTTTTATTTATTCATTCAAATTTACAACTATTTTAAATGAATATACAAGAAGTAAATGTGATATGAGTTAGTTACGATCTTATAGAGAATCTAGCAATTGATAAAACTCCTAACATATCTAGAGTAGAAGGTTTCGAGACCATCTTTTTTTCAGACGCCCAGCCTAGGTAGGTAGAAAACTGGTTCTTGTTAAATCGGCGACAAATGGTACATTGGGATCCTTTACATGTTTTAAAATTTATTTTCTCTTTTTTTTTTATTTCATTATTAATTTTTAATAGTTTTTATGTGTGCGTAAATATACAGAGAACAAATCCCTTTCAACTCTCCTTAAAAACAAATAACTAAAAAATAATGAATTACAGTTTGCAGCAGGAATGAAAGAACCTGTTTACACGAATAGGTAGGGAAATGGTTTATATTTGATGTTAATCCAGGAATACAGCGAACAGCCATTTCCAGCCCGTGTTTAAACTTCTACTGTCAGCGACGGTTATAATCGAATGGATTCGGTAAGCTACGTTCGCAATACCAAAAGTGGTTGTTTATGTAAGGACATAATTTAGTACTATTATCTCATACTTACATAAATAGTTAGCAAATAAACTGATTTCAATCGCTCCGTTAGATATGAGAATATAACAATAAACATTCATAAAAGAAAACTGCTGTTTAAATAGGTCTTAAGAATAACTCATTGAAGTTGTCGAAATTCAACCGAAATCATAAATGTTGACTATTATAAAAGTTTGGAATTGTATCTAAACGTAATAACACCAACCATTAAATATTAACCAATAGGAAGCTGAGATGAAAAGAAACTTTTTTTTTATATAAAAAAAAAAAAGATGAAAAGAAGCAAAATATGGACGTTACAAGATAATTTATAACACGAAAAATCCAGCTAGTAATGCTTGTTTCACTTTGAGGACTTTACTTCAAAATGCAAAAAATACAATATAAAAAGTAATTATTTGTAACATATATTTAAGGTTAAGATTATTAAAATATCTAATACATTTTTCATTTCATTTTATAAAAATAATTTATAAATAAAAAAGTTGACAACTGTATTACATAATTATACAAGTAAATATGATGTTATATGATAATGGCGTGATATAGACTTGTGGAACATCTACACATTGGTAGAACTCCAATAACATAGAGTAGAAGGTCTCAAGTACATCTTTTCATACGACTAGGAGGATTATCAGGGATCGAAGAGGAAGCAAGATTATAAAAAAGTGGATTTTGGTGGTTAGGGAGTTTATCATGGAAGGACTGGGATCTGGTTCTGGCCAAATCGGCAACGTATAGAACATTTTATTTGTGTCAAAGAAAGGATATTAGGGGATTTTGGATTGTCTTAGAGAGGAATTCGATAGTTTTAAAGGAACCAAAGCTCAACTCCGTCAGTCCAAGTAGGCCTTATTAGGATCATGTAAATGAGCCTTCAGTAATTAATAAGAAGTGCAGACAGTTCGTCTAGTAAGTAATAGGCGGAATCGAAGAGCATTTTCCTGTCTTTTCAATCTTGTATGATCATTCCGAGTGATTCCTTTGTCCAGATGTGGTCCAAGAAGCTAGCTGATCTGTTCAACAGGGATAAGTTGAGTAATAAAAGATACTGTAGAGCAGAAAGTTTACGACGAAAGGTAACAGTGATTAGATAAGAATAATTGTAATTACTTAGTTTTGATACCATTCTTCAAGGGTTGTGATGTGGGATTGGAGAGTGTGGAATACAATGGATGGATTATTATTCATTGATAGCAAACATGTGTCACCCGCCATACGTCGTGAGGAAAATGTTTTTTCAATTACAGTTCCCATCAAGAGAAATATTTTTTGTGACTAACAACTTTTTATAAATAAATTTATAGATGCATTAATTTATTTTATAAACATTTACTATTGAAACCATGATCATTAGTTATAGATAATTAATCACAATAAATTTCAATTATTTCCAAGGGTCATTAACCGTCTTCTTGATACCCAGTGAATAGAAAATAAATATTACTTGTTTTTTGTTTCAATTTATATAGATTGAAATAAAAATGTTTTTGAAAAAATGGTATAACTTCATCTTTATAATTTTTATTCAAAATTGTCCCCTTACAAAAATGTTTAACTTTTCATTTAATGAAATTCAGCAACACTTCTTACACTAGATCAGTTTTATATTTCATTTATAACCTGATTTTCTAGCTTAAAACAAGACACCCTGGTCGTTTTTTTTTCAACAAAAGGAGATAAGAGAAACGCATGAATTCAATCACTTTGTTTCGATTTTGAAAAAAAAAAAAAAAAAATTATTATACAATAAATATTTTTTATTTATAATTTGAAATCATTAGGCTCACCAATGTTTATAGGAGATCGTAACATAAATTGAATATGTAAGTAAGACTTTAAGAAGCATGAGTAATGAAGGGTAATGGAAAGGAACATTATTTGCAATAATATTTCTGGTAAATTAATAAAACCAACAAATTCGAAAAATAAGACATTGGACGCTAAAATATCGATCCTCGCGTTTTAATGTAGGAATAATAAATTTAAGAGGAACAAGAATCTGTGATGAAAGTAAAATTACTCAAACTCATTATTTAAATTTTAAAAAAACAAACCTAAATACAATAAATGATACATAGCTCCGCCAAATAAAAGTTTAAAATAAGAACTATTCAATTATTTTTGTTAAATAATTACAAAGGCACAATATAGAAAAAAAATATATACGCTTTCATAATCAGTAGACAAAAAATTAAATGGATATTCGATACATTTATGGTAAATAATAATGATAATGAGTTTGAAATGTATGTCTGTTTTTTTTTTTCATTAATATTACAGAATTAACATTTTAACATTATCAAGAACTCAATGAAATTCATAAGTAATAGATTAATATTATGCAGAAGCATTGTGTACATCATTAATTTGTCGACGTCTCTCAAGAAATCTCTGGCATCCCTAAAAACAATTAATGAATAAATAAGTACTCATATTTTTTATGAAGAACATACTACATATCCATAAGACATTATTGAAACCCCATGTGTAAGTATTGTACGCGAAAAACTGACAACAATCTCAATATGTCTTAGGGAGTTTTATAACATTTTTTAAAACTTTTCATTAACTCAAAGGAATTCTTTCAACACTTAATGAAATATTTTAATTAATTTAATGACTTCTACTGCATCTTATACATATGTATCGAGTATACTTCCAATATATATTCTCGGTAAGTACATTGAGATTTTTCCAAGGAATTTCGATACATTACAATTTGATTAAATCTGAAAATTATTTAACTTATGTGACGAAAAAGGTTTGAAATGCACTGATGCTTGTATATTATGAACTATTTAATAAATAACAACGCGACAGAACAATACCAGTTGAACAAACATCCCGTTACACGAGCAGTGGCTTACAGTTTACAAGGACATTTAAAGAACATACGGTTCTGGATTAAAGCTCAGAGAACAGGTTTTAACCTGAATATTGAACTTCATTCCATTCCATATTCCATTTACATATGACAATTCCATATAAAAAAAAAAATAATAATTTGAAAATTTCTATTAAAGGAACTAACATTGACTATTAACCGACCTTTGAACAATTATGGCAATGACATAATAACTAAAATTAAATTATTACGAAACAGCTCACAACTTGTGAGGAATAAATAAAATGAGGATTACTGACGAAATACATTTCGTGACGAAGGCCAGGGGGTGAATCAATACGTACCTGATGACGTAGGAGCTATAACTAAATTTTAATACTCGGAATTCTTCGAATTTATTACCCATTCCGAGATAAAACTCAAAATTTGATAAAGAATCGTTATCAGTAGGAACAGGGATATACTTTGACTTGAGGAAACTAACAGAAAAAAACAATTAAAATTTAAACAAATAGAGATATAATTAATAGAAAACGTTAAAAGGATGATTTTTAAACAACAGGTGATTCTCAACCCCAAACTGGAATATAATGATTTTCAAACATTATTGTTGATTCTAAGGATTATTGTTATTTTATAAGGCCTAAAAGAAAACGTATTTCTCATACATATGAAAAACTATTTAAATAACAATTAGTACAAGAGCCGGGAAGAAAAAAAAAAGCAGTTATCTCACTCCAATTTTTGATTACTTTAATGAAAACTAGTTATAATTACTAGTCATAACTAATGAGTCTGCCAAGTATAGGTAGGGGGAATAAAAAATGGCGGCTGTTTCAAAACCTTAAAAAAACATTAATTCTTCATTCGGAGCTCTATATCTTAAAAACTACCAACAACACTAGAATATCTAAAAGAACATTATTTAAAGAAGAATAAATTTGCTGAAATATGACTCATAATAGAGCTAGTTCTCGAGATTTAGCCTTTTAAAAAGCAACATTTCATAAAAATGTACTGAAATATCAGTAGTTAGTTAATCTATTTTGAGAAATAAACATCCCAATGACCATTCGACGTACAAATGTCAATTAACACTATCACCTTTACCTTCGTAGAAATAGTAGTTTTCTTGATATTTGCTAAAATAAACTGATTTATAGTACTTCGGACAATAGCTTTGATTTATGAAAAACTTTATTTCAGAAACCATAAGACGTACAGATGTCTGCCAGCACATTAAAGCTAGTTAAATTTACTAGAAAATAGATTATAATGTTAATCTTTGTAGGAGTAGCAGTTTTTATGACATTTGACAAAATGGATTCTCAAAATGTTAATTTCTAGTTGTTCGTTTTAAATGTTGATGTTTTAAAAATATATCTCTAGACCCCCAAGACGCACATATGTCTGCTAACACTCAAAATAAAGGAAATCTAACTTAAAATAAAGTAGTTTATGACACTTATCTTCGTAGGAGTAGTCGTTTATATCATCATCATATGTGAATATCATAATATGGTAGATTTTACAATCAATTATTAGCGAAGACATTTCATAGAAGATGCAGATTTTTTTTTTTATGAATCTTTTGTTGAAAAGGCGTTTAATAAATGCTTAAAAATTATTTGAGAATTACAGTAAACAGAACGTAGATCGTATATCTATGAAACACTATATTTAGAGTAAATGTTTGTTTCCGATCACAGCTCTTCTGCTTCTCTAAAATGTTTAGCTCAATACTATACATACTAAAATAAGTAAGAAAATTAAATGTCATGTTCATTTATAGGTACATTTTTATACAACACTAAATAAATATTTACACAATTACGCTTTTACCGAATCATTTTAAAATAGAAAAGGAATTTTTTTGTTTAAATTTGTAATTTGAGATTTTCATAATTGAACTGATATGTATCTCGATTCCATATAAATGAAAAATATATAAAAATAAAATATTTTAAAACAACCTATTCCATTACGATGACTAATGGTAATGTTCTAATAACAATCGAAAGTTAATTACAACTACAATTGTTTTCTAATATATAATCACTACTATTAATATTCTTTAATAGAGTATTTTCCTTTATGTAATAAAATGTTAAGAGGCTGACGTAACATAAAATGAAAACACTAAAACAACGAACCACTTAAACAGAGCAAACGTAAAATATTACATGCAAAATTAAAACTAATTACGATTATCAGAGAACTATAATAATGTATAAAGATTTTTTTTGTTTATATATAATTTAATATTGTTTGAGACAGGCTTTTTTTATCAATTATAGTAAAACATCTCCATATAGTCTCCCATTATTTATTTTCTTCCAACTCCTACATTTCGGGCATATTCTAATTTTATTCAGAATTAGAATAATTCTGTAACAATATCTTGTAATAGACATTGTAAATTAATAAGGTAATTGATTAAGAAAAGTTTTGACAATTGGAGTTCTATCAATGGGTATATTCTCCACATTATGTCATTTTGTATCTAATAACAAATTAACTAGTTGTACATAATTTTATACAGTAGTAAATATCAATAAATAAATTATATAAAAAAAATGACAAAGTTAGAATAAACTGCAACACTTTGATAACAATGTTAGCTGAGATATTATAAATATGATCAAGAGAGTGGCCGACAAGTAGGAGCTACAAGAGACTATATGGATATTTTTTATTATAATAATTTTTTTTTAGATGAATCTGAAAATTATCAGTCCGGTTAGAAAAATTCGTTTTGCGTTAGTCAAGACGGTTTAAACAGCAAAGCTATAGGAATTAGATCACACTACTGCGTAAAGGATCGGACCTGTAACAATATACAAACTAAAAAGTGAGAATATCTATTATAATGTTATTGCTGCTTAGACGAAATTACGGCCATTTTGACTTCGTTTCTGGAAAATGCCGGCAAGAAATCACACAGGACATTTTATAGGAAAAGAAATCAAACTAAAGGGGCTCTCAGTTCGTTTTTAGACAGTGACCATTTCGTATCTCCACGTAAATTTTAGATGTAAATAACGTTAAACCGTGATCAAATTCATTATATGTACAAAACAAGCATGTTAATCCAAATGCAATGCGGTGAAGCTGCTGGGGCTTAGCTCATTGTTAATGTAATAAACAACTTTTATTCAACTTAGGGGTCCTCTTGGACAACAGAAGAAGAATGAACAAGATTTATCTCCTATTTAATGCTCTCGTTCATGAGATTTTTTACAATTTTAAAAGCTTGGAGGGGACAACGTAATATTTGTACCTAAATACGCTGTTTTTAATCCTTCCAAAGGAGTAAAGAACACTCAGTTGTCTTTGTTATTGATCGTGGATGTATGTCCTTAAGTTGTGTATAAATATTTATATATGTGTACACATGTATGTATATAATAAATATAAAATAATTATATTTAAGTAATGTTAGTTTATAAATAATAAATAAAAAGGATATAAATTAAATTGAATGTAAATAAATTAAGTTCTGTAATTAGGTCTTAAAAGAATCTTTACTTGTTGAAGGTATGTTTTATTGTTACTAGTGATTTTAAGAAAATATTTTTTTAAAAAAGGTGTTGATGCATTGAAATTATATATTTTTTTAAGTAAATAGTAAATTTTGATAAAATTTTAATATAAAACAGTTTATTATTTACTTATTATTTTGATAACTTTTTTTCTTTTTTTTTTTTTAGGACTGTTTGAAATGGGTAATTGGCCTGTAATAAAAAACGTTTTTAATGATTTGTGATGAATCAATAATATGTTTCTAATATAAAAAAAAATTCAAGTTGTCTCCTTGAAAATAGCCTCAGGGCCGAAACGTTGAAGAGAAAAGAATAACTTAGTTGAGAGAATTATTTAAACTTGTGTTATTATTATCTTCATAATAATAAACTTTTATTAGATGGGCTGTTTTTTTTATGTACTATTAATGCATTTGCTAATAAACTAATTTAAATATACAAAGACATAAAGAAATGAATGGCATTTAAATATGCGTAACAGTGACTGATAGTATAAAACGGAAATAATTTTTAGAGTGGGTGTAAGTGACCCACAACCTACACATTCTGGAGTTCTCTGCTTCCAGACTGGTTAACACCAACTTGTTCCTTCACATCACAAAGACGCACTTTTAGCAAGAAATAATTACGATACAGAGGAATTATACAGTATTATTAATATTATTGAAACGTTACTGGTACTAGTTTCAACTAAAAATATCAATCAATTAAAATAATCGTCCGCATTAAAAATTAATTCGTCGGAACTGCAGTTTTGAGATATTCGACATTTAGGAAAACGTTTTATGAAGATTTTTGTAATTAATAACAGCTTTGTCTGTTAACAGTAATCAGTAACAAGTATAACTAACTATATAAGAGCATTTGAAGTTTATCCAGTTAGTAATTAATTAATAAACATTTTATTAAAAATAAAATAGAATTTTTGCCTACTCTTAAATAGATTCAAACTGAAGCAAAAAAAAAATCCTACAAGGTAACGTAAATTAAAATTCTGAGGAATGAAGCTGCACTCAAAGCTTAATACTCCACAATTCTAAGTGGTCGGTTTTATTACACATGAAGTATGTAATAAGATTAATGTTGTAAATTTTATTGTAACTGTTTCAATTACACCTTCCACTCAGTTCCGAAATAGTGAATGCAACCCGATCCCAACATTATGTCACAGTAACCTCATCATTGTCCTTTAACCACTGCAGTGAAAGTAGTGCTTTGTGTTTTCTCAATAGGGCGTCTCGTGACCTGGCCAAATTACTATGAATGGGTTACCGACCTTCTTGACAACAAAGAACGCAACAAATAAAGCGTAGCTATAAGGAATGAATGAGCCGTGATTATATAGAGAGAGGTAGGGAATCAAACCTTAGAAGCAACTAACACATTTATTAGAAAAATTCAGGACAGGAGGACATAGATGAATTGATAAAAGGCGCTGAATAAGAAAAGAAGAAATAACATTATATCATTTAATCAGTGTCGACCTTAGACATTTGGCGCCACCGGGGAAATGACGTTAAGAGTGTCTTCATCCTAAACAAAAACATATGGAATAAAAAAAAATATAGCAGTAGTTTGATAGATACTTTATATTTAATTAAACATGGCTCGAAATCAGTAGCTTTATTAATATGCAAAAAACATTTTATATAATTTTATTGAATTTTATAATTACCAACAAGTTAAAAGCGTCCCTAAAGGTATATCGCAGCCGAGATAGATGTGTGTATCAGAAAAATATGAAGACCTTGCGAGACGATTTTGTGGGATTTCTTATAGAGTAGGAGTTGAAAGGTAAGGAATTATCTTTCCACACCAAGAGGAAGGGAAAGTCAAGAAACCATTAAGACCATAAGCACGATGGAATGGTACATACAAGAGATACAAGGCACCTTCTTCGGATCCAAAACTGGAAGCTAGCGACTCGAGATCGAGGCAAACAGAGAAAGCTAAAACTGGTCGTAGAACTGCTCTAAGACAACAGCGGTGTCATATTTAAGGTAAAACATTGTAATTAACAAACGTTTCATCATTATGAAAGTTACAATTTTGTTCAATTACCATCTTTTATGACCTAATGCTTGAATTAATAGCTAATTAATCGGTCCAAACCTCGAATCCATTACAAAAGACTGATATAAGGCCTATCTGGAGTTGAGCTATGGGGCTCCACTAAACCATTGAATTCCTCTAGAATCAAATCCTTAATGCTCCTAACTTTGTCACAAATCAAATCGTCCATCAGGACCTCAATGTCCCATATGTTGACGATTTGGCCAGAACCAGATACCAATGCTTCCATGATAAACTCCCTAACCACCCAAACCCACTAGCTTCTAACCTTGCTTCCTCCTCCATTTCTGACAATCCTTCGAGGCGCCTGAAAATAAGATGGCCTCGAGATCTTCTCCTTTAGAAATGTTTTTGGAGTTCTATCAATGGGCAGATTCTCCACATGTTCACATCATGTCATAATATCACTTACAGTAAATTTACTTGATCTGCATATATGTATAAAGTTTTAAATAACAATATATAAATTATTAAAAAAAATTAATCAATTGAACCAATATTGGATAAGTTTTGAAGGCTAGAAATATATACGACTTAAAGCCAGGAATGTCAATATAATGATTTCTGTATTCCATGGTGAAAGTGTAAATAGAATCGATAAGATTCCAAACCTGCTTAATCAAACGTTTTTGGCATTTCCTATAAAAACTTTTGTAATGAATTTCTCCGGTTTTGAAACCGATTGTCTAATTGTTTCGAAACATTAATATTAACTGGCCTAGTAACGAATCGAACCGCTCCCAATGTGAACCATAGGCCAATTGTAATCGGCTATTACAGCCTCTTATACTTTAAATAGGAAGATATAAAGAGTATTTCATATTGAATCTAGCATTGTCAATAGCGAGTGACTTATCAGTGAACGGAGGAGAAAACAAAGGAAGTAGTGCTAAGTGAAAAGAACTATTACTCATTGTATCTAATTTATCTCCACTGCTTTTTTTTGTTTTGTTTTTTTCATTTTTAGGCGAAATAACAGTGTATATTTAGCATGAACTCAACTGCCGATTATGGTAGTTCAATTTTTTGTTAGAATTAAGAAATGGGCGATAGAAAAGAATGAGTGAATAATGTAGTTCTTTTTAGTGAATCCCGAACTCTACCCCGTGGTGTTAACATTTTTTTGGGACTAACTGGTTCATTTAAATAATCTCCAAATCCCCTCATTCTTACTAATGCAATAATAGCTCACTAAAATCACTTTTTATAGTATCAGTGATTCATCAAAATATAGTAATCCAAATCCACCATTTTTTAATAAAAATTATGAGCTATTTTTTTTTACAACAAATCTTAACTCGAAATATATTGAATTCAATTGATTAAAAAAAAGATAAGTCGTAGATTTACAAGCCTTTAAAGCTTGTTCACAGAAAATTAAATTTCGTTCATTAGATATAAGTTGTAATTATAATGTATTTTGCTCCACATCCATTCAACTATAAATTATGAAAAACTTGATTGCACAAATTTCAAATCCGTCACATTGACGAGTTCCGTAAATTTAGTTTTCATAGAGGGAAGTTGCCATGTGGAAGTGAACTATAAATAGCACTTCAAAAGAAGTAGCGCAAGTTGTTGCAACTTATGATCTCAACCCCCCATGCTCCATTCCATACGGGCTGCTGGTTCGGGGTTGGGGAAGTGGGTGCTATATCCGTCACAGTAAGCTATAATTAACAGTGGGTGGGTTCTTCAACTATCGGTTCGATAATGTGACGACGCGCCATCAAACACTTCTCCAGGCGAACGAGTGACCCTGGAACATGTGTGATATATCCGCCAACAACGTCTAGGAATTTTAGAAACTTTTTTAAGAACAATTATAAATAAAGTAAAGTGTGAATTACTTTCAGTTAAATAAAAATAAGGTACAATAAAACCTTTTTTCATGTTTACGAGAGGTACGTAATTGAAGAAAACATTCAATGTTCTTTATAACTCACACCGAGATCAAAAGCAACGCTAAGTCAAAGAGCTCGTGTAAAAAAATCAACTTTATCTGACTAAAAATTTGATTACTTTTTAACCTTCATTGAACTGTCAATGAAGAAATGACAGTCTGTCAGTCAGATACATACCTGCAAAAATGGCGAATATTTCAAAATGTAAAAAAAACAATTTATTTTTGTTTCGGAGCTCCATACAACTACAAAACTAGAAAATCTTATATACCATTCAAAGTGGAGTAAACGATAAAATATGAGCCCTAATAGAGCTATTTACGTTCCATTGTTACCGAGATACTGTTTTTTCTTAAAAAAGAACATTTCATAATAAAATAACAAAAAATCGGTAGTTAGTGAATTTATTTTGGGAAAAATATATTTTAAGAACCGTTAGACGTAACGGATATCTACCAGCACTCAAATTAAAGGCAGTTCAATTTACTATAAAGTAGTTTATAACGTTTATCTTCTTATGGGTAGTAGTTTTTATGATATTTGCATAAGAATATGGATTTTGCAAATGAAAATTTGTCCAAACAACTATAAATCAATTTATTTTGGGAAATATCATGAAAACTACTACTCCTAAGAAGATAAACATTATAAACTACTTTATAGCTCATTAAATACTACTAGCTTGAATTTGAGTGTTAATAGACATCTGTACATCAAATGGTTTCTGAGATATAGATTTTTCAAAATAAATTCACTAACTCCTGATCATTCGGTACTTTCCATACTACATTTTTATGAAATGTTGCTTTTTAAAAAGCTGTATCTCGAGAACTATTGAACGTAAATAGCTCTAGTAGGGCTTACATTTTAGAAAATTAACTCTACTTTAAATGATGCTCTCAAAGATTTTCTATTGTTGTTGGTAGTATTAAAGATATTGAGCTGCGAATGAAAAATTAACTTTTTTTCATCGTTTTGTGACAGCCGCCATTTTTTATTCCCCCTACTTATACTAGGCATACTCATCAATTTTGACTAGTAATTACACCTAGTTTTTCTTTAGTTTAAATTATAATGGACATCTGTACGTCTGATTGTAGGTTTATAAGATATAGTTTTTCCTAAATAAAAATTTTTTTTCCGAACAACTAGAAATCAACATTTTCCGAATATATTTTGGCAAATGTGATAAAAACTACTCAACAGAAGACAAACGTTATAAACTTTTTTAAAGTAGATTAAATCAGCTTTGATTTGAGTGCTAGAAGACAACTATACGTCAAAATTTTCCTGAGATATTTTCTCCAAAATATATCCACTAACTACTGATTTCTCGATGCGAAATTTTGCTTTGTAAAAAATTGTATTGGGAACTATAATAGAACTCCGAATGAAAAAAAAGTTTTGAAACAGCCGCAATTTCTGCAGGCAATCTGAACATATGGAGTTGAGCTTTGTGGCTCCACTAAACCTTCGAATTCCTCTCGTATTCAATTCTTACAATCCAAAATCCTACTTACTTTGTTACAAATAAAATCATACATAAAGGCCTTAATGTTCCCTATGTAACCGATCTAGCCCGAACCAGATATCACTCCTTCCATTATAAACTACCTAACCACTCAAACCCCCTAGTTTCTAACCTTGGATCCTCTTCCATTCCTGACAATCTTCCGAGGCGCCTCAAAAGAAGATGGCCACGAGACCTGCTAATGTAAAACGTCATTAGAGTGCTGCCAATGAGTAGTTTCTCTACACGCCTGTAACGCTCCAATTTAACCGAGATCAGATTTATTAAATGTATTATAATGTACAGTTGTAAATAGCAATAAATAAATATTAAAAAAAAAATTCTGCTAGCAGCATAATCTGACATGCAGACTCTCATTTCTTCATTGACAATGCAACGAAGATTTAAAATAGTGCTTTAAAAGTTTTAATCAGGAAAAGTCGGTTTTTTTATAGTGCCTCTCGGAGTAGTTGGTCGGTTTCCTGGTATCTATTTTCGAGAAGTGATTGCAATGGTACAGTATCAGTTATGTGAGTCATTTGTCTGAGCATGCATTCCTAACTCATGAGTGAATCACAACGGTTAAACGGATGAGTACACACTACACTTATTGTCACTGTAATTTTATCAATGGGAACACTGAGCGATACGTAAAGTATTACTCACGCGTATTGAACAAGGAAATCACTGGTGTGGGTAATTCATTTAAATTGTAAACAATGTAATGATACTATTCTTTCCTTTATGTTTATACTATTATTTTCGGTCGCAACAATTAAATTTTAGAACACAATCGTCAACCTTTTTGAAAACGTAAAGATGCAATACATATACAAATTTATTGATGCGGAAGATGAGTATAGCGAATTTAAATAACTATTACAATCTTACAAATATATATTACGTACTACCTATCCCTTTTCCGACTTCCAGGGGCGATGGATTTTAATGAATGAGGTAATAGAATTCCAAGAAGTGACAAATCTCAAATTCGATGCTTAAATTCTCACTGGAACTTAAATTTAATTAATTAAACATACTATATGTCGCAAATGCGGCGGAGAGTCTGAAACATCAGCCCATGTGTTGGGAAAAGGCCCAACAGATACTTCCTTATAACACGCCGGCACCTAAGGGTCAGGGGTTGAGGAAGTTCCTGGGAAAAAGAGACTTCTTCACCTGCTTCGATGAGGTTTGTTTTGTTGACACTGACGGATCCGTAAGGGTAGGGTATTCAGGCATTCTCTAAAACCGGGGGCACGTCTCTGGTTTTGGATCCGACGGTGTGATTTGAGAATAATTACCTTGATATTTGGTTTGGATCCCGCGGAACAATACCAGATAGAACAAGGAGCTTCTTACAAGACCTAGGTGTTAGCATCGGGGATATAGTGACCTTGGTGGAAAATATTATTTAGGACTCCCTGGGGATACATCATCATCTGCATGAGAACTAGCTCTGAGATTATTCATTGTTTTTTTTTTTAGTTTATAGACCTGCCGATTTGTGTTTTAACTTATTTATCCCTTTAACTTATTTGTTCATTAAATTATCTATTTTAACTTATTTATTTATTGTAAACTGATCTACTGCTGTGACTATTATGTCTTTGGTTTGATTTTATATTGCTATCTAATGATAAATTCGTTTAATTATAATAATAAGGTGTAGATAGTTGACCGTAGATTAATGATTGCAGAAGTTTGTCGGGGGGTGCGGTCAGCAAAGAACAACATAAATAAACAAAACCATATTTATTTATTTTATGCCGACGTTTCGACCTGAGTTTCAGGTCTTCATCAGGGGTTGTGGCGTAGAAGGTAGGCTAGCAACTGGAGATGTCTGAGATAGATCTTATTGACTACTTCCATGAAAATAATTCTTAAAGTTATTTTATGTTCGTTTAGATGAAATATAGTAAGATAATATTCATTTAATTTATGAAAGCCTATTATGTAAAACATAGCAATTAGTTAATTCTTTATTTGTCTTAAACTGTCCTTTCAAGATATTCACTTCTTTCACGTAATGACTGGGTTATTTAATTTATTTTTTATAATTAATCTTTCTGATGTGCATTTTATTTTAAGATCATTTTTTTAAAACTTTATTGAATACTAGTAATAAACTTCACTTAAACTTCGTCTAACAAATTACAATGCAGATAATTGTGAAAAAGAATCAAGTTCGTAATTACGCCAATAAACAATATTTTCATTCTTTCAAAGTGACGTAAGATTTAGTTGATACATGTGTTACAGATACGGCAGTATAGTCTCTCGTTATTGTACAGTTGCAGGCCTACCTTCTACGCCACAACCCCTGATGAAGACCTGAAACTCAGGTCGAAACGTCGGCATAAAATAAATAAATATGGTTTTGTTTATTTATGTTGTTCTTTGCTGACCGCACTCCCCGACAAACTTCTCCAATTATAATAATAATTTGTTTAACCGATCGAACTTAGGTAGCGGATCACTGGAGAGGGTCTGAGAGAGTGAGATAGGAAGAATAAAATTATCAATTAAATGAAATAAAATTATCAAATGGAATGAAATTGTTAAATAGAAAAAAAAAATTAAAATATTTGTATTTACTGTGTAGACGTAGACAAGTATTGCTTGTGGTGGAAAAAAAATTATTGTTGTATCATGTAAATATATGGATTGTATATATGCCCGACCATGGATTGATTGGTATGTTGTGTATTGTAGAAACCCAATGGATTTGAGCAGCGTGGCTAAATAAAGCATTTCTCTCTGTTATTAAAAAAAAAATACAGTTAATTATTCAATAACTTTTTTGTTTTAACGTTTTTAATTTTTTATGCATTTGAATTTTACATTTTAAACGAATGTCATTCATTAGAATTTGAATGAATGGGAATCGATTATCGATGCTTTAGTTAAAGTATCTAAAGGAGTATTGATATTTTGATGATATTGCAACTGAGTCCAGAAGGTAGCCTAGTGTCTACGATAACACCTATCAGTTCAGAAGTGTGTATTTAGGTTAAGTTTCAACATACTACTAGTGTATTTTTCTATGGAGTTTATTATTTCATGAAGGGCGTGCATATAATAATATTATATATAATAATATATAATATCAATTGTATATCTATAACTTCCAGTGTTATGTTCATTTTGATATCACAGAATAGCTGAGTATTAACTGTAAAACTGAAGTTGTATTTTCCAATGGAGTAACGTAATTGCTTATTACATAAGCTGTTACTTAAAGATAATCGATATAAAGTATGCATCTTAACCAATTGTAAATTTTACGTATTGAATAGAGTATCTTTATCATATTATCTTTTTAATAAATCAAAATTAATAATAATTAATATGCGGTATATTTTGTAGATTTACAAACTTTTTGAGTTGAATTTTTTAAATGTTTTATCACATATTTATTTATAATTACGTTTTTATTACATATTTATGTTTAAATAAATACATATTTTGTTAACAATATTAATTTTTCTATTTCGCTGAAATAGGTATATAAGAGTTTTGGAGGACGCTGAATATACACATGAACTTCAATTATGCTTTAAAATGTTCTTAACTAATTTACTTGTAGCGACTACAATGTAAGGTGAAAAGTTAGGTTTCCGTTGTCAGTTCAGAGATAGTATAAGCATGCGGGATACTCATATTTTGTAAATTTGGTGGTTGGTTCCTTTTTTTAGTGGACCAATTTACGTAATAATTATTTTAGTAAAATTATAAAAGGTTATATTTTTTAACCCCGTTAAAGTATTTTCTTTAGAGGGCACAAAAAAGAGAGTCGTCACTCTTCCCACTCGTCAAAACAACTTTCGATCGACAAGTAACTTTTTCATAAATCATTCCAAGGTCTTGTTCATTTGCCACGTGGCAAAAAAAAAAAATAACAGTGTCCTTCATTATTTTCTTTTATAAAGTGGATAATAATAAGTAAATAAAGTCTGTGCTATATTATAAACCCCGTGGTTTATTTTGGAGTGAATGAATAGAATAAATAACCAACAAATGTCTTTGTTGGTCTTTGTCTGGGTAAAAAAAGGTAAACATTTAAAATGATGTAGTGTGGTAGGGTAAAAATGACGTCAAAACTTTCCTATGTGCTGAGTTTGGCCAAACAATGGTAGTGAATGGCGCAAAAGGATAAGGACGGAAAAGAAGAACTATATCTTCTGAATTGAAATAGACTTCTTGTATTATACACAATGGGATATGCATGTATTATAAGATATTGTACGCATACATGCCAATATTTATTTATATTATAATTTGTTTTCTTATTAACTTTATAGTTTAAAGTAAAAAAATACGAGGTAAGATAATGTGTTGTTTTGATACGCGAAGAATCGAATTCAACGTAAAAAAAGGTACTATTACTACCTACTTATTCAATTACCTATTTATAAATTTTATTTTCCACTTCTCTCATCACTTCATTTTATTAATTCCATTCTGTAAAATTATTCACTTAATGTCATTCTGTTTATATTTTATTTTTTTATTTTCTATATTCATTGGTTGTTATCGTGTTGTGTTCTTAGCCCTGATGAAGGCTAGAAATTTTAGCCGAAACGTTGGCACAATTAAATAAGTTACATCAACTTATTTGTGTTTTATTTTGACCGCACCCCCCAACCATCTTCTCCTCGTACAAGTTATCCACGGTCAACTATCTCTCATAATTAATTTGGTAAGGCGTTTCGTTTCGCAGTTGGTATATTGATTTTATCTTCTAGTTGTACAGATAAGCAGAAGTGTGGATTAAATAATGAATATAAAAATAAATGAATAACGAAGAAGAGAATGTTAAAAAAATTTAAGATACACCCTCACGGTCCAGATCTGATAGGCTGAATGTGTTGGATCAGAACAACCGTCACGTACGACGAGAAACAGATGTCGGTTCAATTTCGACGTTGGGTTAACAAGAATTTCGTGGCGGGCCTCTCATTACTGGTAAGATTGTGTTCGTGACATTCGAGTTGGAGCAAAATCAAAGAAAAAGATAATTTATACAAAATAATCACAAATATCTTTGTTAAATAAGACACAAATATACAACAACTAAATCACTTATATATTACAAATATATTACAACTAAATCAATTATATAATGACAGAAAAGACTAAAAAAAGAAATGAAACCAATTGGAGGATTCAAAGAATATATTGATACAGATAAACCCAATCAAGCGTTACTTTTTCACAATGCACGAGGCAAGTGTCGAGAGCAGGAGGATTTTTATTTTATTTATACAAGATAAAGGTATATAAAAAAAATATATTACAGCGAAATCAATTACACAATGACAGCAAAAACGAAAAAAATGTAATTAGAGGATTTAAAGAATAGGCTTTAGGTCTCTTAACAAGCAGTAAATAATTAACCTGACAACGTTTGGCCAATCAGGAACTATTTAATATACTTTAGAATATACAATTATTTATTGACATTTTTTGAATGACGATGTTTGCTATTTATCGTATTTTTTGAGACTCAAGGCTCAATTAATTATTAATAAAATAATCGTCATACATAAGCCGACAGTGTTACGACGTTAATATTCATTTATTTCAGATTAGATCAGCGTTTTTCAACAGCTGGTCTGCGCATGATGATAAAGAGGTCTGCGAAACGTCTAAAATACTTCCCCATTTTTGAAACCATAGTAAATTAATTAAGAAATATTTTTAAAGCGCAGCACCGATCCGAGTAAGCAATAATAATAATAAGTTCCAAAAACACTTATTTGGAAAAATTTTGTCTTAAAAGGCTGCGTTTTTGCAACATGAAAGTTCCACAATGTTTTACAATAAAATTTTGAATGAAAAGTGTTAAAAAATGGACAATAAAATTTAATTTTTTTTTTGGAAAGTTACCTGTTGTTTAGATAATTGAGGTTTAACAATTTTACAAGTTTCTATCTTTATTAGTTTTCAATCTAAAATATTTCGCAAACACAGACTCATATATTGTGAAATATGTTTTGAACTAGAGAATAATTTTTACTAAACTAGAGTTCAGGAATGCCAATACATATTCATGTTTATTATTTTCAACGTGGCAGATATCTGTCGAGCACGTTCGTCGCGCATGTGCCGATAGCTGATATCACTATCAAGTATCAAGTACATCCCGGCAGTTGGACGACAATGTCAGTTTATACGATATATTAGACAGTAGCTGCGATAGATTTCACTATCATTATTAGTGTCACTATCAACGTCACTGAGGAAATGAATGTATTTCAACTCAATTTATCGTTGTTTCCATATTTTTAACCCGTTTTATGATAAATTATTATAAACTTTCACGATTGAGGATAATAAATAATAAATAAAAGAAGTACAAAATACTATCATCAAATATTAAGCATATCCGGGTAGTAGGACAGTAAATGTAAGCTTATTCGATTATAGTGGCTGCAACAGCATCCACTATCACTATTAATGTCACTTTCACCGTCATCGTTGAAACCAATGTATATGAGGAATATGTTCAAATCTATTTTTTTCATTATTTACTTTATAATATCAGTTGAGACGATCATAGTGGCTTTCACTATCATAATTAATGTCACTATCAACGCCACTGTGGAAACCACTGAGGAAATGAATGTATTGCAATTCATCTTATAGTTATTTCCATGTTTTAACCCATTTTATTGTCAATTATTACGACTTGTCACAATTAAGAGAAACAAATAATAAAGTACTCTAATAACATATAAAAATAAAAGAAAATATATGACAATAAAAACAAACACCGTGATCACAGTTATATATATATATAACGCATGGAGTAGACCAACGAACTAGGTTATCTCCAATAACGAAAAGGAAAGCAGGTCTCCAGCTGATCTCAGCACTTTTCTTTAATTCACGTCACAGGTACTGAAAGCTGAGTGAGACAGATAAAGCATTTAAATCAATAAAATTATAAGCGTAATAGTTAATATTTCCTGAACAGTAAAAATTAGTTTCAGTTATTTGAAACTTGATCTTAAATTAGCAGATCCCAATAAAAATATGGTTGGGATTTATATTTCATGTGAAGTAGGACATCGATTATAAAAAAAAAAATTAATACAAAGAAACTCGAAATTAAAATTGTGATTATTAGAAAGGAAATTAATTATTCGAATTGTAACCAGATAACAAAATCTAGAATTGTTTCTTTGTCATTGAGATCAGAACACGCAAATAGGAAAGTGAAACAGCTGAAAGGAATTCAATAGTACTGGTTTCTAAGGTTAAACCAGGAACACAACCAGGTGATATCCTGTCCTTGCATACCTACAGATCAAGTCCTCAGAATACTATAGATTTCCGACTAGAATATTGGAATCTTTGTACGTAAATTTTTTATGGATTGAGAACAGAACTGTAGATGTTACACAAGTAAAAACTCAAAAATTAAACTGTTCAAAAGCTTATAGTTATCAATTGGTATATTATCCGCTTATCGATTCTATTTGAATTTCTTTTCTTTAAAATGTAGTTCTAGAAAAGAAGTATCACAAAGAAGCGGTCAACAGACAACCCACCTCATTTTTGTCCAGAACAAGTGATTATTGCTAATTAATATGAATAATTATCTTAAACTTGGTAGATCTATTAGTACCCTGAATAATAAATATGGCTGAGTTTAGTTAAGGTAGTTGCTACAACAGTTCCACGCCAGGTCAACGACTGCTGGTCCAGTTTTTTGTACCCCTCCTACTGGCTACTCTTGAAGCAATAGTCTATTACAGAATATATAGGATAATTATTAGTTCATTTTAAAATTTTAATAGTTGTATAATTATTATTATTAATTTTAATACATAAAAATTGTATTTTCTATAATTCGTTTAATACTAATATTATAATATATTTATTAATACAAATAATCGAATTTTTTTTTAGGTATAAAATAATTTTTCCGATGAATAATAATTTATTTTAAACTAAAACGTTATGATTTAATGTAATTTTATACAAGAGGCAAGTAAACGCAACAAAAATGGGCATGTTTCAGTGTTTAAAAGCTACAAGTGAATGTTTCAAATGACAGAAAATTAAAATTATTCCAACATATATATATATATATATATTCATATATATATAATAGAACAGAAAGCATATAAATAATTTCGAACGGGTTAAATATATATATAAATTGAACGGTCGTATTGTTGAATTATTGTAAACTAGATCAGTTACTGAAAAACGATGCACAATCCAATTCAAACATGATGATAGCTTTTTATGTCTGCCTACTCTGCCTAAAACTCATTTTTCTTATTTTATTAATTCTAGGATCTCTATACAATTTTTACTATTCGATACTGCATAATAAACAGTTAGACATTCTATTTTATTTAATCCTTAGTGCATTTTACTTTAAAATTGTTCAGTGTAGTAATTTTTGTCCTCTTTGACGAATAAAACTAGCGTGCAATTTTTGTTTTGAATTAAAATGGAATCTCGAACAGAAAGCATACAAATTATTTCGAACGGCTTTAAAAAAACCAAAAAATTATATAAATTGAACGGTCGTATTGTTGAATAATTGTAAACTAGATCAGTTGCTGATAAACGACACATAATTCTGAAAAAAATTCGAACTTTTTTTTAATTAATAGAAAAAGCGAAAACCTTAACTAATGTAATATAAAAAAAAATCACTAATAAAAAATCTGCTATAAGGGTCTACGGCCTACTAAATATAGTGTGAAATTTTGAAGTCACATAAATTCTGCTGGCAGTTCTTCAGTGGCTTACAACGTAGGCCAAACTCATCGCGAGGACTGAAGCCCAAGCTCATCCAAGACATATTGTTGATAAACTCAATATTTATTTGTTTTTTTTATAGTCATTATTATTATTTTTTTCCCTCATTTTCTTCTCAAGTTATTGTTTCAGTATAAGTCAATTATTCACTTTTTTAATTCTATAAATATCATTTGTAATTTAAAATGAAATAATAGTTGAAAAAACAACAACATAATACTCACTAGCATGAGAACAAGTCCAAAATCGTAAAGTGGAAATGAAAGTCTAATAAAAAAAAGGTTTCTAATATGATTCACATATCTCTCAAAGTAGCAAGTATAACTTTTAGGTTAAAGGGATTTAAATAATTTTTATTTCATAATACAACTCATTTTTCCTTAGTAATCAAATTAACTATTAGATGTTAAATCATGGGAAATTATTCTTCATATAAATTTTAAAGCAAAAATGAATTTAATATAAAATAAAAATGATATGAAACCTATTTTATCAAAGACATATTACCAAGCTCATCCAAGACTTATTGTTGATAAACTCAATATTTATTTGTTTTTTTATAGTCATTATTATTATTATTATTATTTTTTCTCCTCATTTTTTTCTCGAGTTATTGTTTCAGTATAAGTCAATTATTCACTTTTTTAATTCTATAAATATCATTTGTAATTTTCCCTTTCAATTAAAGTTTTAATTATTTGGTTATTTTTTGAATTGATCTAATTTATTTACCCTAACTGAAAATAGTTAGGGGTTTTTTGCACGTGACTATACTCCCTCCCCTCCATTATTAAAAAAAAAACTAACAACTACTTCTTATACAATAGCCATGTAAGGCCGATGTAGTAATAAAAAAAAATAAAGAATTTTTTTTTTACTTTTTTTCGATATCAAAAAAAGGCAGTTTTATCTCTCAGTGTGCCAGTTGATATCACGATGGTAAATGAGGAACATTTCATTATATTACAGAAATTCCTAAAGTATTCCATATAATAGTTTAGCATTATTTTGTCGAATATTACTAATTAATATTAGTTCTTTACCAATTTTTTTTTTTTTACAATATCTTTTTACCTTCATACTTCATATTTAAGCAAATAATAATAGATGCACTTGGCATAAAAGTATGTAAAAACTTTACCTAAATATTTAAACTATTTACTTTGTTATTCGAGCTGAACGCACACTCAACGGGACTACAGATTAGACCAAAGGATTAGACCTTCCCAGCTTCCGCAACCTCATGGCCTTCAAAATAGCCTTACGTCCTTATCGAGAATAGCCTCGCTTTAACATCTCATTCAGTGAAAGCTAATTCTAATTAAGATAAAATTTATTTATCAACATTTTTTCCGACAGAAAAGAAGAATTTACCATTTTCGTGGAAATGCTCATTTAAAGCAGTAATCGTAAGAACAAAATTAAACGTAAAGAAAATCGAAATTAGTTCATATTTTGTGCCTCACAACATAATCAAAAGATTTTTTACCTCCTACTGAAGAGAGAAAATATCTTATTCGGAATAAACATATAAATATCAAAAACAGAAAAAATTAAATTAAAAAAGGAGTTAGTAAATATGTTGACATGTTTTTTTAAAAATTAAGGTAGTGCTCTAGTCATTCTTCAATAATAAAAAAAGTCCTTCAAATATGTAATTTTTATATTAATTAGAAAAAAAATTATCGTCAGGAAAAGTAGAAAAAAAAAATCATTCAGTTATAATTTTATTTATAATAAATCTATGATATGAACTTCAATCCATAAATCGCATTCATCTAGTTAAGAGATAATGGAAACTGAATTACTGTGTAATGACTGGAATGATAAATCTTTTTATTACTTAAGTAGATTGCCACCATACTCATTATTCCAAATAGAACTCATTGCATACCCGAATCCCGGTACACCTTGAGGTTTCAAATTAGAAAACTACTATATTCCTAAACCTATAAAAGTAAGCAATAATAAATTGAATACAAAAACCATAAACACTACCATCATTTAATACATAACCAACGAAACATAGAAAAAATTGACATTAATAACTGTATGCAATTCGGATTAAATACTAATCCAGCCTGTAAAGTTAAATAAAAAAAATAATTGATAATAGTTGAAAAAACAACAACATAATACTCACTAGCATGAGAACAAGTCCAAAATCGTAAAGAGGAAATGAAAGTTTAAAAAAAAAAAAACAGGTTTCTAACATGAGTCACACATCTCTTTAAGTCACAAGTATAACTTTTAGGTTAAAGGGATCCAAATGATTTTTATTTCATATTAAAACTCATTTTTCCTTAGTAATCAAATTAACTAGTAGATATTGAATCATAGTAAGTTATTCTTCATATAAATGTTTTAGCAAAAATGAATTTAATATAAAATAAAAATGATATGAAACCTATTTTATGAAAGATTAGATTTTCGAGTGGTTTCACACTATTTCCAACAGTACGTAGTTAAAGGAATACAAACAGTTTTATGCAAACTTATTCGTAAAAGGTAGTGTTAGAAATTTGGATCTGTTTTTAGCAATCATCTTTTAATTTCAGTATGATGTTTTAATAAGCTATTTATTAATAAAAAGTAAGATGTAATCCTACAACCAGATATTACTAATTTATAATCACCCTTATTATTATACTATTTATATTATATGTTTTGTCAGAAACTCGGGATGATTCCTCCTGCTCTTTACATTATGAAAAGAACAATGACTTAAGGTTTTGG
>NW_027105402.1:236786-263708 GCF_000696795.3 Halyomorpha halys | reverse complement strand
CCAAAACCTTAAGTCATTGTTCTTTTCATAATGTAAAGAGCAGGAGGAATCATCCCGAGTTTCTGACAAAACATATAATATAAATAGTATAATAATAAGGGTGATTATAAATTAGTAATATCTGGTTGTAGGATTACATCTTACTTTTTATTAATAAATAGCTTATTAAAACATCATACTGAAATTAAAAGATGATTGCTAAAAACAGATCCAAATTTCTAACACTACCTTTTACGAATAAGTTTGCATAAAACTGTTTGTATTCCTTTAACTACGTACTGTTGGAAATAGTGTGAAACCACTCGAAAATCTAATCTTTCATAAAATAGGTTTCATATCATTTTTATTTTATATTAAATTCATTTTTGCTAAAACATTTATATGAAGAATAACTTACTATGATTCAATATCTACTAGTTAATTTGATTACTAAGGAAAAATGAGTTTTAATATGAAATAAAAATCATTTGGATCCCTTTAACCTAAAAGTTATACTTGTGACTTAAAGAGATGTGTGACTCATGTTAGAAACCTGTTTTTTTTTTTAAACTTTCATTTCCTCTTTACGATTTTGGACTTGTTCTCATGCTAGTGAGTATTATGTTGTTGTTTTTTCAACTATTATCAATTATTTTTTTTATTTAACTTTACAGGCTGGATTAGTATTTAATCCGAATTGCATACAGTTATTAATGTCAATTTTTTCTATGTTTCGTTGGTTATGTATTAAATGATGGTAGTGTTTATGGTTTTTGTATTCAATTTATTATTGCTTACTTTTATAGGTTTAATGTTTTATAGGTTCGAAATGTTTATACATTAATAAATGTATTAGTCGAATATGAAACTAACTACTGCTCTAGATTGGTTAACAAGAGTTAACCGTTTTACATAAAATTACTTAGTTATAAGAGTATAGTTTAATAATAATTAGATGAGTAAAGTTTTCATAATAACACTATTTTGTTTTTTAATGTTTATTTGTTTTACAACACTCTTTTTATTGTATTCAATGTTCGAGCTAGCCAAGACTCAAACACATTCATATTTATAAGTAGGTGTATGATAAACGTAGCTGATATTTATAATATATTTAATTTTTTTTCATTTCGATGTATTTGTTGAAAACACTTTTTGACTATAAATTTCTTATGTAAATTGTGATTATGCACTCTGCCTATTGTTTGAATGTTTGAAGGCGGCCCATAATATTTCACTAACAGAATATTGAAGGGCTTCTATTTTATGCACACTCAGTCCCTTAAAAATTTTCTCATTCTGGGATATTATACATTTTTGAAGTATGGTTTCGTGTTTTGTGTTTTCTTGACATTGTAAATAATTATCGGGTGGAAAATTATAATTGTTCTGCAGAAAATTGAGTGGTACTTGCGATCCAATTGGACTTGGACGTTATTTCTGGGTAATATGTACATTTATATATTCTTTATAAATAATAGTAAATCATATTATATTATATATTATATAAATCATAGTATTTTTTACAAAACTACTTAAAAAAAATTATTTTGTAATAATGCCCAAATTTCTTTAAAGGAATGTTTCATTGTCAATCCTATCCAGAGTTATTAAAATAAAATTTTTGACAAAGAAACCTCTCATGCCTAACTTCAAGGTTGTACGCAAAATAACAGCCACCATACACCAAGAATAAATAGCGCAAAAACAAGTTCAGTTGAAAAGATAACTATATTGTTGAATTGGTTCATTAATGAAAATAGGAAAGGGATGATTCTGGTAATAAAAGTGTTTTTTTTAGGATCTGAAAAATATAGAAATTTTGAAATCTCTAAATAGAGAACAAAAGTATTTCCAAAAATAAATAAATAGAAATAAAAAAACAAACTACAAGGTCTAAGGAGTGGACTATAGGAAGGCATTGCCAGAGGTACCTGGATTTTCAACACTATGTTGCTGTGCTCTGGGTATAAATGATTTGGACGGACATTCCAGCATAGGAACAGTTTAGGGAAAACGGCATATATTATCGAAATAAAAAAATTATTATGTAAAAAATAACTCGCTCACAAAACCAGAAAACTAACAGCAGAATAATAAGTAGATACAAATAAATTATAAGAGGCTTATTTATGCTACAACACGAATCCCAAGAATGTTTGACGCACTTAGACAGTGTAGCATAATAACATTTAAAGAAGTCTCTTGAAAACTTAAAACTGAACCAACCCTTAATAGAAATATCATAATAATATATATATTTACCTAGTTGTTAATAAGAAATATATGTTTTAAAGATATAGAATGAAATCCTTATTAAAGATACAGTTTTTTGTCCATCAAATCAAACAAAAATCGGGCTGAAACTCAAGACAGTTTACAACAAACAAAATGCAAATTCGATAGTTAAAGATACTTACTCAGTAATGAGGGCAACACCAATCATAGTATGCTAAACTTACCTGAAACAGAAGAGGGTATATTAATTTTTTGAAAATTATAAACAATTAATCTAAAAATATTATTTTCTATAGCACTTTTCATGAAACAAATATTTAATATTTCTTTTACAACGTTAGAGAAAGTCTTTATAAACTCTATTAAAAAAAAAAATAAATAAATAAGAAAATACCAGAACAAATTTCACTATAGAGAAAGTGCTGGCTGGCCTTGTGAATTCGTCTGGTCACTGTTAAATCTATGTTACCGCTTTCCTCTAGCACATTTCAAGATAACGATTGACAACACTAAATATATTGATTTTCTTAATCGGCATAAATTAATAATCACTAATGGTACTATAGTTATACAAAAATTACAAAATTTTAGAAATTATTTTATTTATTAATACATGAAGCTCTAACAAAACTAAATGGTTATTTGAATTTTAATAATGAAGTCTATATATATTGAAAGGGATGAATATTAGAAGATGGTGAAATTATTTTAAATAATATCAATAGTACTATTAAATCATCTTTGAAGGTTTCAATTAAGATTTACAAGTTATTGTTATATCAGTTAGTGTAAGCATAATACAAATATAATTTTTGATTTCGTTTAATATATATGAGTAGATTTCTATGAAAAGTCATTACATCCACTTTTTGGAAAGTTATTATGAAAAACATATTAAGGGATTATCTTATGTAGATAAGTAAAATTATCGTAAACAATTTTGATTTTTAACACCTATTTGACAGGAGAAAATTTAAAATTTTAATTTATTTAAAATATTTTAACGAATTAAAAAAAAAAAAATTCAATGAGTTCGTTAACAAATAAAATTTTTTTAACTTATCATTTCTTGTATTTTATTGACAGTTTAATTGGTTCTTTATTCTGTCTGTACAACAAAGTTTTTTTTTTTTTTTGGTCGCTTAAGCTTGTACTTTATTAATTTTTGTTTATTTCTTTTTTACTTTCTCGTCTTTTTACTTTTTCATTTTATTCCTAACTTTTAATTTTCTTTCTAATTTTTATTAATTTAATTGTAGAGATATATCTAACAATTATGTATTATTATACAAAACTTCAATGTAATATAAACATGTAACTTTTAAAACATGCTAATGGTAATATGCTAAATATTAATAGACGTGGAGCATGTAATTATTGAACAATAAACTGTTCTTTCTTGGGACTGCCTTTGAAGGATGATTATGAAAATTATATAGTAGGCACTTTAGATTAAAAATTATTTTAAAAAAAATATTTTATGCTATTCAGATTTTTTTTTTGTAAACAAAATATATTAAAAAAATTAAAAGGTCAATATTTATTTATTAATTATAAGTCTAAAGTAAATAAATATGTACTATGCCGAAGATGGGTCAAAGGTTTAGTAATTTGTATGGAACTATTGTTTCTTAAACAACGGTTGCACAAGGAGGTGATTTGTTCTTAATCAGGCTCAACCCTCAGATTTTTCCCTGGGTACCTACTTAATGAGGATAAATGGGGAAGGACTCCTGATCCTACAGGGTAGACTCAATTCATATTTAGAGACGAGAATGAGTCAATACCGTGATAAAAGGAGAAACAAATGTTAATAAGTAGAAATAATATAACTGGATATAAAATCAGAATAAATTGGAAATAATGAACAATATTATCGACAGTAGAAGTTTTATCTACCATGCATAGAAAATGATCGAAAATAGTTTATTCGTTCAGGGGTTTTTAATATAATATCTAAAATTATAAATTGTGTTTAGTACTATAAAATAAATTATGTGTTATGTTGCACTCATTTTGCATGACACAAACACGTATATGAATCAGAAGAGGTATATATTATTATACCAGAAGAAAAGAAAGCATAATCGATCAGAAACAAAACTTTATAAAACAGAAATTGGAAAAGTTGAAACCGCGAAGGCTGTGCAGTTGCGGAAGTGTTTCTGTTGCAGTATCAAAAGGAGGTCACTCCATTAACAAGCGAGTTGGCGACACTCCAGGCCTGCCTCTATTCCGCGAGGGGGGACGGGACGGGATACGCAGTGCTAGCCTGCAAGGGGATAACTTGGTAATGGGAGCGCTCGAGATGGGGCGTCAGCAGCTGTGGGAGAACTTGGGCGATAAAGTAGTCACAGGCGGATGGTTCTCTTACTGGAGGACATCTTCTTCCAAGGAAGTACATAACCCAGTGAAATTGCAAGTTAACCTAAAAGTACTTGTAAACTAATTTATTTCAGTGGGTTCGAACCTAAGAACACAGTGTTTTTCAACAGATAACGCGCATTTTCTGTTTTTTTTTTTTTTTTAATTTATTTATTGCTATTTACAAATGTACATTATAATACATTTAGTAAATTTGATCTCAGTTAAATTGGAGTGTTACAGACGTGTAGAGAAACTACCCATTGGTAGCACTCTAATGACGTTTTGTATTAGCAGGTCTCGTGACCATTTTGGGCTCTTCTTTTCAGGCGCCTCGGAGGATTGTCAGAAATGGAAGAGGAAGCAAGGTTAGAAGCTAGTGGGTTTGGGTGGTTAGGGAGTTTATAATGGAAGGAATGATAACTGGTTCGGGCTAGATCGTTTACATAGGGAACATTAAGGTCTTTCTGTTTGATTCTATTTGTGACAAAATAAGGAGCATTGAAGAGTTTACGAAAGATTTTGCATGCAATGATTGGATACGAGAGGAATTCGGAAGTTTAGTAGAGCCCCAAAGCTCAACTTCGTATGCCCAGATTGGCCTTATTACAGTCATGTAGATCAGTATTTTGTAATGAATTGGAAGATTAGACCGTTTGTCCATTAAGTGCTGTACTAGTCAAAATCGACGTGCAGTTTCCTGTCTATTCAGTCTTGTGTTAGGATTCCAGGTTAGTCGTTTGTCCAGATGAAGTTCAAGGTAGTGAATCTGTTCGACAGGAGTAAGATCAACATTATTAAAAGAGGTTGTAGGGCAGTGGGTAGGTGTACAACGAAGGGTAAAGGTGATTTGATGGGATTTATTTTAATCCTTCAATTACGGCGCCATTCTTCGAGGGCTGTGATATGGGATTGAAGAGTTTGAATGTTAAAAATAAATAAAATTCTACATATACTATACAACGTAGTTATTTAACTATTCTTGATTGCATTTGATTCTAAAAAAAAAACAACTAAAATTTTCTCCCATTTTTTATTCAATGTTCAATATCTTGAAAACTACCGTACACTTGGTAATAAGTCAATCCCTTTTTTTTTTTTTTAAAGAAGAACAACTTTTATAATATTTGTGCTCTGATAGAACTCATCATGTTCAATATTTTTTGGTATACAGTTTCAAATACCAATTTTTTTCCCGAATAACGAGGAGAAAAAAATTGTGAATTATTTCGGTAATATCATTAAAACTACTATTCTTCGGAAAATAATCATTGTGGACGAATTAATGGTACATTTAACGAAATTTAAACTAAGCCCTGATTATTTATTCTTCATGTTCAATATTTTCGAGATTCGGTTTTTAAAATTAATTGATTATTAATGAATTATCAAATTATTTGGTGGAATATAATTAATCTTAGGAATCTTAATTTCTGCAGCATAGCTCATAAATATTAAATAAAGCAAAATCGAAATTGAGTCATATCTTGCAAAACTTCTTTATCTCAGGAACTATTTGATGTAGAGATGTCTATTTCGGCTCAATCTGAAGTTAAACACATCATAAGGTAGTTTATGACGAATATAGACATAATATAATCTTAGTTACGTATGTCAGTATTCCTTCCAATACCGCAATCGAAAGCAAGTAATTATCAGTAAAAGTATATGAGGAAAGAAGGATTTCTTCAGATGTGATGCAAATGTAAATAACAGTAATACCACAGGCGAACTAAAAACATTTCCTAATGTTTGCGGTTAATTATAGCTAGGGCCTTGCATACCAATTAACATCTGCTTTTGCGATCTTAGGAATAGTTTAAACATGTTTGCATAATATGTACGAAAGATAATGTAGCAACGACTTATAAACAACAACAATTTTACATAACAGCAAATCTAAATTGCCAAAAGAACAGTGAAATATAATTAGCATCTAGATGAGAACAAATACCTAACATTTCATTAAAATTTAATACCATCAGTATTATATATATATATGTTTTTTTGGTGGAATAAGGCAATATAATAAAAAAAAAATGAAATTGTAAATTTATCAAATACAAACAACAAAACATGGCAGTACAAAGGACAAAGGAGTTTCCATGAAGATTACCCAGTGTTGCCAAGTATCAGACACACTAATTAATTATTTTTATTTTCCTTAAAAGATAAGAAGATTTTATTGAAATTCGAAGAAAAATTACCTGAGATCTCTTATGGATAAAATTAACGGTCCATGTCATGTTTCCGTGTTTTTTTGTTTTTTTTAGGCAGATTTATATAGTAAAACATATTTCCTTTTTTCAGATTGTAAATATTTGTTCAGTAAATTTATTTTTCGGCTAATTATTAATATGAATAATTTGAGAGAATAACGTTGGAAAAGTATTCCAGGAGTCAATAGTGGCTTATTCGGGAAAATGTATTTAATCTCTTCCTTATGGCCTCGAAATCATCCTGTGAAAATTTCATTGGAATATCAAATAATTCCAAAGTTATAGGTGTTGGATGTTATCTAACAAAGCATTATGGATCTAAAAAATAATAAATAATAATAAGAAATACTTATAAGTCTCATTTTAAGAAGGAAGTTTCTGAGAAAATTTTCAGTAGTGTCGAGGAAACCTGGAAGAAAAACTCGTCAAGGTGAATACTCACAATGTTCTGACTTCTCGAGTTTCAAAAATGAAAATATCCAAGAAAGCAGAAGACAGTAGAATCATCAAATACCGAAAATAATGAATAATAATTCGTTTTTGTTCCTAAATTATTTTTGTAACGCTTGAAACGATTTTTGCTGATTTGAAAATATTTAAGTAGACGATATAGTTACTATATTATCAATATATTATATTATAAAAAGCAATTATTTTTTTAATTTTCATTTTAATAGAGCTCAAGAGTGAATGGTGTGGTTTTACTACATTTTAACCCAATAAAGAATAAAAAAAAAAAATATTCAGGAAAAAGCAATATTGAGTCGAAAAAGAGCATATACTTTTTTAATTAATTTTTTTTAAAGTATCTATTGATTATTGAATTATATATCGAGTTCATAAGAACTCAAGAGACCAGGCATATTTAACACTATATAACAGGCCCTCATAATCACGGGTTCCAAAATATTCAATACTATAACCAATACTTCATTGTGTCTAAGTTCGTTGTAACGACATCCAGTATATTTTGGTATTGTGCATATTTGGTTTCTTTTTTAGATAGGATATGGATAATGAAAGTACAAATCCATAAAACTTTGGAATGCTGTAACTCAAAATTACCATTTGCAGCATGGGCCAACAACATAGGTAGGTAGTAGAGTTCTAGGTACAGATTCGACTTTCCATACCAATATTTTCGAATGATTTACTTATTAACTTATATTTTTACAATATTTTATAATTAATAGTGCAATCAAGGAGTTATATTTGATATTATTCAGCATACAACATTCATTTTCACAAATTCATTCGAGGATATTCGATGGAGTTCACACCAGAGAAAATAATAACTAGGTATCACTCCTTTGTAACAGACAAATGAGAGAGTCCTCACTCGGAGGGATGAGAATTTATTGATTTCTGGACACATTGTGTGTAAGACAATAAAAGCAACAAGAAATCAATGGTGACAAAAGGGCATCCATAAGTATTATTCTCCTAACGAACTTCGCCTCTTTTTCATGTAAAGCTACCTTTACAAAACTTTTCAATTTGAGTGACGTTAGAAGAATTACTGCTTTATAAATTTTTTTTTTAGTGTAGACAATAAGAATTGTCAATTAATCAACATTGCTGGCAGTATTTTTTTCAATTTTGTTAAAAGCAAACAATCAACAAATAATTAGATCTAGGATTTAATCGGACAATTTAATAAACACAACTTCTTAAATAGTATATTCAAACATAACGTTTTCAATGATTTCCTCTTCTTGATTAACTCTTTTTCTTCATTTAATAAAGGGGATTACATTATTGTATTATCTATAAAAACATTCTAACAAATTAAAAATTAATTAAACCTTTTCTAATAAATTATAAAGGTTTTTTTTTGACAAGCTTTATCTTTTTTTTCAAAATTTGCTTCAATCAATTTATATTTTTAAAAAATGCTGACTAATCTAATTGAGATGCCACTATTTTTTTAAATAATTATTTTCCAAAATTGCCAATAGTGACTAGAATATTCCTCATTTCTATGGGATATTAATAATCTAAATAACATTTTCATTCCCCGCATACTAATTAGTCAATTAAATTTGTATAGATTATTTATAGAACTTTTTTAATAAAAATTGTAACGTCCTTGAAATTTCTCAAACCTCACAGAAAACAAGTGGTCATTACTCAGAATTGTGCTTTTAAGACGAACTCACTATCACGTAATCACTGAAGACGTACTGACAATGCAATAACACCCTGGGCTATAGTCCACGTCTTGGAAAAGTTTCCGTTCTACATTCATAATAAAAAAAAATTATTAATGACCTTAAGGAAGATTAATTGCAGAGTAGATAAACTAATATTTTTTTCCTCAGTATTAATTTATTTAAACGTATATAATAATCTAATAGTTAATGAAATAATTTATCTCATTAATAGAAAACTGTTTTTAGGAGAAAATTCTTGGTGGGGGGGGGCGGCAGGAAGAGAGGAATAAAATAAACTTTTATAAGGCTCAATATCTGTACCACGGAACCAGGCGAACGTTTTATAATATTCAGATTATTATATCATTGTATTTAGAATTTAATTCTACATTAAGCCATAACATGTTCAGACCGTTGAAAAACACCCTTTTGTATTTTATGTGTTGTAAGAAAGTCCTCACTAAAATTGAGCTGTTGTGTTCTCCTGAAAAGTCGGCCTGGGGTGACTTATGTTAGTCTGGTTTTCAGGTACAAATATTAAACTTAACTTTCAACTAGTTTTGCAGGTACGACCAATGGTGTGAAGAATCCTATAATTATAACTGGAATTCAAGCTACGAGTCCACGATGGCTGTCCCGAAAAAAATTGTACGGAAATTTAACAAACACACTTTAAATTTTATAAATTTCAGATAAAATTATGGCCCTTTGAATATATTATAACTTAATAAAAATGAGATATTATTAAGGATGGAATATCTATGTTTCATCTGCGAAGCAATGACAGGTAACTGGAGAGCTAATCCCATATAAAAGTTTATTATTAGTATTTTCAATATTTTCAAATATTGCACTATTTTTACATTTTTTAATATATATTTTTTAAAAGTGCATATTTTAGTTCAAACTTCGCATTTAATTTGACATATTTTAAGGTTTTTACAATTTTAACATATTTTCCTTTTTAAATTATTAAGGGAAAAAAGAAATAAGGATTGACGGGAGTTGAACATAACTTGAACTAACAAAAATTTCAATATTTTAGAACATATTTCCCTTTTTGGGTTTGTTTTTTTTAATCCACTTTATTTATTTATTTAAATATTTATTTAAAAAATACAATGTTAAGGCTTTAAATTAATGAAAATCGTTTATTTATAATAATTTTCGAAATGAAATTTCTTTGTTTATATACTTCAACCATGTTGATTGAGACTGATATATATATGTGTGTATTTCTACTGTATTTTTTACAACAAAATCCGATGAACTCTCAGTTCTCAACAGAAGGTACTGACTCTCCCCCCTTAACCGTTTTTGTTTTTCTTTTATCTTGTAAGCTGATATGGACACCAAACAATTATTTTAATTTGACAACATTTTGAGTTCGATCATTTATTGACGCAATCATTCTTTCGTCATATTCTTAGGTCGGATAGGTTAAATGTTATATCAACGGAAAAACTGATATAAATACAAAGAGTTAATTTTCATTCATACTCCATACACAAGCTACATAATAGGAATAAATACTCAAACGATGAATGTATTAAAAAAAAACAACACGAAAATAATGAAAATATCGCCAGTATCTCTACTTCGTACTAATTTACCCAGAAAAGATAAACGACACTATGAAAAAAATATTGTGATAAAACGAGGGTACAATGACCCTCACGTGACTGTGCATACGGCAATAATTTTTCCTGTCAACAACATAAAAAGAGTATTTTAATAGGTGATAATTTCTGATAGATCAAAGATATCGTAAATATATACGCACGCAGAGAGCTCTTCAGTTGAGGTTCTTAAGACTAAAATTAAACTAAAATACATGATACTAAAGCTGATAATAAATATCTAGCAGTAAGTTGTAATTGGTGAAATGGTCGAACGGGGAGGTGACAATAAATAAATTGTCTTGTGACCATCCGGTATAGTTTTATAACTTCTATAGTATTTTATTTTAGAACAAATCCGCGTTAATTTCTCAAAATAAGATATTAATAGTGGCCTGAAACTTATTTGCAAATTAAAAAAAATAAAAATTGCTTTTACTCTTCTTCAGCATCTAAGCATCGAGAAATAATTTTAATAAAGAAATAAAATGCCACAGAATGAAATAAAAATTTATTAGATTACTGATTTAATATATTGATTGTTTGAGAGTGGTTTATATTATTGTTAACAAAAACTTCAATTATTTCTTTCAACTTTTCATTTTAAAAACCTCCACCGTTTTCAAGGAGACAATCTATAAAAATTGTTTTTACATTATCTCCTCACACAATACTAATGTTTCTGAACATACCCTAAATATTGATGTCATAATTTAATTAATTGTCTTTTTTTCAGACTAATTGCCCATGCCTATATATCTTTACAAACAATATTAAATATTAAATTAATATCATATCATAATAGTTCTAATAAATATTTTAAAAATGATTATTCATTTACAAACCATATAATTTCAATATAAAACTATTCCAAAATAATTGTTTTTCCTCTTTTTTTATTTTTAATATTATGTATTGTTAATGAGGTTAAAAAGATGAGAGAAAAAGTAGGTCATTGAAGTTTGAGTTAATAAAAATTTATTACTAATTTTAGGTTTAAGCTAACATCTCCGAAAAGTCTTTTGACGTAGGATAGATTCTTTATTCGAGTTTCGGAAATGATAAGACCATTGTAAAAGACTGTGTTGTGTTTCTAGACGTTCATGGCGCTTTTTCTCTCAGGTGTACTAATGGTAGAAGAGTTCCGGATGGCTTCTCCTATGGAAATCATAATTTTGTGTACAGACATATGCATGTGGTAACAACCATAGTCTATTACATATACTTCACCAGTTACCAAAGCGTAAGTTCCTAATTTATTGGCATCCAAAAAAGTCACTGGCCAACTCTGTCAAACTAACACTGGATCAATTAGTTTCTCTTTATTTTTTTAATTACTCAGCACATCTTCCTCATTAATTACCGTTGAGAATCATTCATGGCGAGCCATCCTCATTACCCGTAACACTACACGAAGGACTTGAATTTCAGCCATTGTGAAAAGAGAAAAGATGGATGTGTTTTCGTTACATGGAAACTTCCCAAGAAAGAAAAAAAGATTCAGTGTTTTATCAAGATTTCCTGAAGTTGCAGTTTTTTATTGCTACATAATAACACCGTTAGGAAACAAAAAGATAGAAAAGAAATTAAAGTGCAAATGCGTGTAATTTTTTATCTGTGAATTTCAGAATTCTGTATAATCTGAGTAATCTACTCTATTAATCCAATTTATTGATTAACAATAAACTAAGGGAATAATAATCATATAAAAATTGAAGCATTTCTACTCATTCAACTTTTGTTCCTTAAAAAAACAACTAATTTATCTGAAACAAATACTGCTCGCCAGCCCTCAAAATGTAAATATTCAGTTTATCTTTACATGGCCGTACATATCAGCTTCCCGGCAAATATCAACTAATTTCAATAGAAATAAGGAAATTCAAAAAATCACGTTTAATTGTACTAAATATGAAACTTAGACCGCTGTGTATGACATATGTAACTGATTTATCTCGAAATATATATACTTCCATTTTCAACTTCAAACCCAGTCTAATCTTCTAGTTTTGAACCTAGTTCCTCAATCGGTTTCCGATAACTCACCGAAGAGTTCTGGAAGGAATTTGGCCTCAGGACCTAACTCGAACATTAATGGTTTGCAATAGTCTTGATCTATAAGCCATCTTAACATAAATTCGATATCTAATGTTTTAAGTTTATTTATGTATATCGATCGGTTTTATTACGACTATTTCAGTATCACTCTACGACAGAATAATTATAGGAATTAGTGTGTCAGTTTAATAACAACGATAAGTATCAGAGTGCATTTAATTCCACTGATATTGCATATCGCCTTCTCCACTAAGTAAGCAAGGGTAATTCTTATTAACAGTAGAGTTTGTCATTATTACAAGATGAAAATTGAACTGCGAACAGCCCAACCTTGTTATATCATCACTAAATACGATTTATGCGCTCCCCCCTTCCAAACCCTTATTTTCCCTAGTTAAGGAAAAACGTATCCCCTGAAGGGAGTAGATAAATCGATAATGTTCAATAAATGAAGTAATCTGTCTCCATCACATGACATTGAAGATATTTTGCCTCCCTCAGCATGTCTTGCGTAGGCTGTTATATCATTCATTTTTAGACAAATAAGTGGAAAATATCTGATATCCACAAGCGTATGGCATTTAGAAGATCCAGCAGAATTAAAATCGCCTGTGATGATTGCCCGATTAGATTTACAAATATGAAATTTCAGAATAAATAGTAGCAAATAAAATGATATATACATAGATAGAATTACAGACGTAGGAGTAACAACGAATAACGCATCTCACCAGAAATTCTTTCTTACTACAGGAAAAGAATGTGCGTTTTCTGTTAATGCGGTTAGTAACAAAACACTTTTTAACATCTATATCTGTCCAAAAGTACGATCAATGAAGATCACAAAGTTTTTGTAAAAATAAATTTGAGGATTTTAATAAATTTATACAAATAAAAATAACCAATAGAAAAAAAAAATCTTATTGTATATCATTGACTATATATGATGTTGAAGGAGATTCAAAGTTGCAGTCTTGAAAAAAAAAATGTATTCATTGGCGACGTTTCGACCCACAATATAGGTATTCATCACGGCTGTTACGATGGGTGGAGATGTAGCTTTTGGAAGATTTTTGGAAATGACAGCTGAGTTTGTCAACAAGTGGTCAAAAAATCACAAGAGTAAAATAAATGAAAAAAAAAAATTACTTCCAAGTTTAAACTGTTCCAGTTTTAATAATAGGTTTCCGAAGATTGTTGTTGTTGTTGTGAGTTTGAGTGAGAAATGAGATGAGGTTTCCGAAGAATTAAACATTTTAATATTTATTTTCCTTCTTAATGTTTATTTTAAATAATAACAGTATTGCTGTTTTAACGTGAAATATCAATAACAAACTACACGAGAAAATTTGACGCTCAACATCCATTATTGTTTAGAATGTATTCCAAGGAGAGCTCAGCCTGTTAGGAATAAGCAATATGTTTAAAGAACAGATAAACAACACCTATTAAAAAATAAAAACAATCTTGTTAAAGAATGTCTATAAATTACAATAATGTATACATTTAATACAAAAAATAATATTCCACAATAAATAACCAAAAATATTTTTGTATATAAACATTTTCTATATGCTTGAGATTCCATTTTTCTTTCTCCTTTATGCCTTACTAACCAGGTTACTATTTTATAGAGAACAGATGTAAATTTAAAAGTATACAAAGAACAATTACATGTTAAATATTATTTGAACGAATTCATATTGAACTAAAAATTTGAACTGATTATACTTTATAATTAACACAGCACATAAATTGGTTAGGGAATTAAAAATAATCAGATACCTTAAAATAACAATATTAAACATTAACTGCGTAAATCAAATTCAAATTAATACTTACTAAAGAGTCCTAACAATTACACGAACCAAAATAAATTATGATTTACAAAAAACGAGGTAAATGTTTACAGCTGATTTGTTTTAATTATTATATTATAATTATTTTCCTATTATTTATTCCGTTTTTAATGAATTTTTATAAAGAAAATAATTGACATAACATTACGCAACAACTAAAATAACGTAAAAACGAACTAAAACCGTTAACAATCTTATTTATTAATCCATAATGACATTGTAAAATAAAAAAGTGATTAAATTGCGTATAAAAAAATTACTAATCGATAAATTAATATATATATATAAAACAATTACCAAAATTATTAATAGTAGAGAACTGTAGAAGAGATGTATTACAGTTAGAGTTAGAATTGCAAATACAATAGCTGTCAATTCAAGCATTATTTCCTCTTTGCGTCAGCTATTCGAGTGCATGCCCCAATAACGTGATTATTAATTTCTAATTAATAATACATTAATATAGTTTTTTACACTTTTGAAGTATAAATTCGTATTTTTTTTTTTTTTTTATTGTTAAAGGATATATACTTTAAAACCTTAAATTGATTACAAAGAGTATTACATACAAAAATTAATAAATAAATCATAAACTATTTCCCGGAATATTTTAGGTTCTTGTTTGAAAAATGATACAAATTTGAATTTTGCAGCCAAAGCCGTAGAAAAATTTCATTTCTTTTTAATTTTACAAGTAAATTTTCAAAACATTCCTAGTCTTTTATTTGAGTTCAACGTAAATCCTTGACTTTTTTTTTTTTTAAAACAATGAAATTACCTAACTTTTTCCGGGTTTCCCTTTATGTTGGCAAGGATAAAGAGATCAATAATTAAAAAAAAATTTTCTTAAATTTTAATTGAGCCTGGAAATTAATTAATGAATAAACTTAAGCACAAATCAATCCTCTAGTGATTAAACCAATCAAGTTTTAAAAACAAAAGCATATGTTATCGCTTGAAAATGTAAGAGGCACCGATGATCGTTTTAGATTAAAATCAACAATGAAAGGTGTGACTGTTTACACAGGTGTAATAAAATAAAAAATACTGTAGTAAAAAAAAAGATTAAATCAATAAGAGCAAAAGATCCTCTTAATCATTGTTTTTGTTATGTCTATTCTAAAAATAAACAAACATTTAATTTTACGTAAACATTACGTTAAAATTACTAGTTAATAAATTTTATTCAGTTTCAAAAACCGGAAAATCAATTTGATGATCAACTAAGAGAGTTAATATAGTCTTGGAATTAACGATTTAAGATTTAACTATCCCGACACTAAAAATGTTCAGTACTTCACTTCTGCTTAACATCGAACTGAAATAGTTCTTTGTTTGTTTTATTACAGAGTTAACCGATCTTAGAACAAATTTGTTCTGAAACAGACATATAAGTTTAATAGACTTTCTGGGTCCATTTATCATAGGTACAAAAACATCCATAAAAAAAAAAAAAAAATCATTAAAACATACAGTAACACAGTTGAACATAATCCCACGAATACTAACTACACTTATGTTAAATTCTCAAGTTCTTCGTGGATTGTAGTAAGAATCATTAAATTAGATTTATTTTGTAAACTATATTTAGCAAAATAATACAGATTCTAAAAATCTTTGATATAATAAATAAAGTTTTAAAAAACAGCGAAAGAAACTAATTCATTACTGTAGCTCTGGCAAAGCCTTCCTTATCTTGGGTCAGTTAAGCACAGAATCTTGACTGGAGATTTGTCCCACACACCCTCATGTCGAGCTATCGATTGCTTGACATGTGGATTGGCTGTTTCCAAAACGGTACACCTGTGGTCAGCTTTCTTCAATCTATTTGGAATATTCACAGCATTGATGTAAATTTACAATAAAAACTTACGTTAAAATGTTGTATACCTCTAAATAGAAAATAGAAAACTCGTATTGCAGTATGTTAGTCAAGCGCTGTCATTTCTGTTAGTGTGACATCAACAATCGAAAATTCTCAACTTCGTGGTAAAAATAACAACTAATGCAATGAAATGATAATTAAAAAAATAAGAAAACAAAAATTGAACCACAGCAGAACCATAGGCCCATTGCTGGAATCATATGATATACATATTTTCTATTTTGTACTTTAAATATTTTATTTAAACGTACATATATACTGTTCAGTCATTTATTAAGAAAAATGTTAGAACAGACCTCATTCAAGACATACCACAAATACATAACATATTGCTGGACTAAAAAAACAAAACAATTGCAACACACTTTTTGAGCTAGAAAAAAATCGCAGCACACTTGTCGAACTAAAATAATTTGTAGCACAATTATCTTTAGAGTGGTGGAATATGTAGGAAAAGACAAAAAACTCAGTCTAAAGTGAGTGCTTGAGTGCACCGTATATTTTCTATTTTAAGTTTTCTTTTATATTTGTAATATATTTAGAAAGATTTATTCGTTCGTTGGCGTACATAGTTGGTCGACAATGAAATGAAAAATTAGAAGGTAATTTTAATTTTATAATAACATATATTGGCCAAAAAAACAGTGTGGCCACGTTTAATTATAACTAATATATAGAGAAGAAAAAATAAATTAATTAAAAAACTAACTGACTAAATACATAAAAACAAAACAAAAAGCTAATTACAAAATATATGTTCTATTATAATATTGGATTAGAAAAATTGGTGAAGTAAAAGGTAGTTAAATAGAAGGGTTTTATAAAAGGGAAGGGTTGGTTCATGACGTATGTTAGAGAGAATGGAGTTCCAGAGATATGCAGCAATGTTCACAATGAATAGATATTTAGATTGTCATTACAATGTTTGTACCGATTGATAAATGATAAACATATTTTGTCTGTATATTTTCCTTATTTATGTATAGGAAATACTTATATAACTACTTTTGATTTTATTAATAACTTTATCTAACGCACTAACCTAATTCCTACTTTAAAGTTTAAAATTTAAGTAAATAATTATTCTTATTTTTAAAACAATACTAAGGCCACTGCTGATGTACGGCTGTGAAGTCAGAGGAGCGGCATCATTATCACGAAAAGGAAAAAATACAATAATTCCAAAATAAAGTAAGAATTGCAGTAGATGCTCATTGGTTGGCAAGAAATGGCCAATTTAATCGGGAATTACAAATGGGATCAATATCTGGCTACATCAAAAAACGGTTCATAAAATTCCACTCACAGTTACCTACAGTTAAAGGAGCAGTAACTTACAACTTGGGAAATCCAACCACAACCCGAAGACTAAAGCCCAGGCTGCAGCAGGCCATTCTTTTTTTATTCCAATAATTATTGACATTTCTACTGTTTTATTTTTTTTTTCTCTGTATTTTTCTCAAATTAACATTTTTTTCCTATTAGGAGTAAATTATTAATTTTATTAAATCTACAAATGTAATTTTTTATTATTATTTTTATCAATTTATTTTATCTCATTTTTTAAATTTATAACGTTGTATATAGTTAGGAGTGTCTTTTGCACGAGACTATACCCCATACTTAATTGTTAAAAAAAAATTACTGTTATATTAACCATGTAAAGCCCTCCAGGGCCCTGTTTCATAATAAAGTACAAACTAATACTATTAGTCTTGTAGATTTATCTTAATTCAATTACACAGAATTGTACAATAGTAACTTGTACTAAGGTATTTTTTAATTTTTGTAATATCACTAATAGTCATCCCTATCATGAAAAAAATAAGTTTTAGTATTATTCCTGCACACACTAGTTTCTACACTTGTACTATTAACTAATACTATTAGGTTTCATTATGAAACAGGGCCCAGAACGATCTGGTATTAAATCAAAATATATCAATGAATTAAAATGGCTTGCAACCTCGTCAAAGTTTTTAATTTTGTTCCTTGAGAACCATTGGTGTAAACGAACTTTTGATGATAAATTGTAAGTTTTGTGAAAAAGAACGGCAGTTTATTGTCGTTCCAGCCTATCATGAGGATTTCGTGTTATTCTTTTGTCCTGATGAAATCGAAGATAACGGATGTTTTCTCCAGCGTTAGGCGGAGTATTATTGAGGGATTTTGCAGAGCAGGGTATCGCAGGTTTACACCTTGAGTAGTATTAATAATCCTAATAAGATTAGAAACTTTTAGGAGCTACCGAATGATATCATTAAATAACGAGAAAAAAAAAGAAAAGCAGAAACTGAAAGAGATTGATAGTGAAACAGCTTTCACTATTAATCAAAAGATGATAATTATACAACTGTATATATTTTTATTTATTTCAAGAAATAAGATTCTTAAGGAAATAACAATAATCTTCATTCTCTGATAATTTCATTCAATCATTCATTAGTTTTGAATGGCATTTATACTAGGTAATCATTATTATCATATCTTGTTTATTTGGAGTATATTTGGTTTTTACCTCGATTTGAAGATTATACTCTGATATAACTGCATAGAAATTTAAATCCCTCCTTGTTACAGATTTTGAAGACAGGCCATCAAATATATTTAACTATCTATCTATTACATATCTATAACTACTAATTAATGAAAATTATCACTTGTTTTATAATATGAACAAACATTCAAAAAGATTTAAACTTCAATGTATTAATAAAAAAAAAAATCGTTTAGAGAATCTCTATACTTGGCCTCAATTCAGAGAAATACAGAGAACTTTACTCCCTCCTGGGAAATAAGGAGTAATGAAATACCGTGGCTGAAAGTACTTGACATGTTGTAAGCAGTTTGTAAAAAAACCCAGGTACTTTCTGAATTCTGTTTTTTATCCATTAAAAAAACATAAATAAACATTTTCTTAGCCAAACTTTATACAGTAAGCTTGATTCGTAAACGTAATAAAATGTGTTAAAATGTATTACGTTATCAATTGCGGTAAAATTTCAAACGATATTTAAACAAAAAATTATAACTATATAAATTTAAATAAAGTTGGGCAATATTTCTAATATAGTTTTTCTAAATACAAAATATATTATTGTATTTTGTATTTCAGTGGACAAAATACAAATTACAGAAGTGTTTTTATTTTCAAGCAATGAAATATAAAATACTAAGAATTATTTTGTATTTTGGGGACTTATTGTAGAAAATAGTATTTATTTAAGCATATTTTGTATTTGAAACAAATTTATTCCAAAATACATGTTTGTACTTTATATTTAAAATTCTTTTCTTTCAAAATACATGATTGTGATTTATATAAAAATGATTTTCTTACAAAATACTAGGCGACAGTTCCTGACAGATATCTTTCTTTCAAAATGATAAAAAAAAAGTATTTTTTTTTACTATTTATACAATATTTTGAATTAAAAGTTTTGCCCAACTCTGGAATAAAATAAATACCTAGGGCTAATAAAGGTAAAGAGACATTTATTAAAAAAAAAAATTAAAAGACTTTCAATCAGATCCAACGTCATTAAAAGGAAAAACAACATGATAATAATAATTAATTAATTGAATAGCACTTTCATTAAATTCCAAATGATGATTAAAACATAAAAATATTTAAATATTAATACCTTATTTTTTCGGAAATGTGTATCAAACAGAAATTACAACAAATGAATTGGAAAGTGACAGTATGCACAAATTATAAAAAAATATTCCTTTTATATTTCATTGGTATTTTATTCAGGTCGAAAAATAGTGATCGTTCTTTTTAAAAGCAATTTATTTTTATCATGTCTTACGAAAAAAATCCTTAATTTATAATGTAAAAAGGGTATCTGAGAGATCATTTATTTCAAAATAATATTATAAACTGAATTTTAACAAATTATTGAAATAAAGGTAAAAAATTTCTAGATATAAGTTCTATATACTAAAAAAAAATGTAAATGTAGATTATTAAGAAAATATTAAAAATGAAAATTAGCTTTAAATACGATATGTAGAGGTAGTCATTTTATATATTATGAATATGGCTTATGACCATAAAATATAACGCTAAACCATTATAAAGACAATGTAGCAAACTTATTTTTTTTAAATAAAAAGAGAGGAATATACGATCTAAGTGATAACGCCATCTATTGATTGGCTTTACGTAATTCTAAAGCAAGTGAATCAGATTGGATATAGCAGGCACATGCACTCCATTCTATCCATTAAGAAACCTGTTCTTGACAGATTTGTCTGGATTACGTAAGAAAATCGTAAAACGGTCATGTAACAGTCTTACAAAATCGCGTTGAACCGGGTTCTTTATTCTGTAAATGTATTTTTTTCTCAAAAAGTTTAAGTCCAGAAAAAAAAATAGCCCATAGTTATACAGATAAATGATATGGTCAGCATTCATGCTCTACTGCCAAGTTTATCCCCTAAACCAATTAGGTCTAGGCCAGATTAAAACGGCTTGCTATGTCATAGGAGAGTATGGGATTTAGACCTTAAAGTTCCAACGAAATGAATAAATTTAGTTAATATTAAAATGTTTTGTCAGATTTATTATTTAAAATATATTTATTTATTAAGATTTATTATTTTTAATATATTTATTTGCTATTTTTGTTATTCTTCTTCCTTTCCTTCGGCATGGATTAGACTGAATCCTAAATAACCTGTAACGTCACAAAACACGACCTTAAAGGACTATCTGATCAAAACACTGAGTAATTCTGTCTTTATTGAAGAGTATTGAAGACTTCATTGGCACAAACAATATTGACATCATTGTCAAACATTAACTCATTAGTGTAGGTCACTGCAGAGAGAATAAGTCAGCATTAAAATTTCCGTCGTTTTGGACCGTACTTACTATCCAAAGATAACAACCATAATTCTCCTTCTAATCAACTCCTACAAGAATTCCACAATTTTTGTTTTGGTTGATTATACTTTGCGTAAAATAAAAAATTAACTATTCCACCTACACAGTAATTCCTTGGCAAATAAAAGGGCTACAAATGTTTCAGCGTAAGAACGGTAATTATGATGGCCAGTAAAAGGGAACATTAATTCCCATTTTGTCAATTCATGGTGATTTCTTGCCACTGAATTAATGTAAATTCTAATTATGCAAAGACATCATAAAGCATTGTATAAGTAAGAACTACATTGTGTGATAAGCACAAGAATTAGGTAACTAAAAATTCTGCAAAACATGGATTATTGCTAAGAAAGGTTTCATCTATGATCTTTACTGCGAATATTTAATATAAATAAAAAAAAGGTAATGAACTTTCACACGCTAATACATTTTTAATTAAGGATTATAAAATGAAAATGAAATTCCATATACAACTTACAATAAGAAAAACACCCGCAGTAGATGCTCCTTGGTTCATAAGAAATAGCCAATTGTATCAGGAATTACAAATGGAATCAATAGAAAAAAAAAGTTTATATAGTTCCACTTCCAGTTACCGACAGTTAAAGGAGCCGTGACCTACAACTTGGGAACCCCAACCACAACCCGAAGACTGAAGCCCAGGCTGCTGCAGGACATTCTGTTATGAATTCTATTATTCACACTACTCCTATTTTATTATTAATATTATTTTTTTTCTCTCTTCGTCTTTTTTCAGATTAATTTGTTTTGTTTTTACCGTTAGAGAGATTGTCTGTTTTATTAGGTCTACGAATGTCGTTATTTTTGTTATTAATTTTACTTTTCTCTTTTATTAAGAAGCATTATTTTTATCCATTTATTTTTATCTTAATTTTTTTAAATTATAAGGTTGTATATATTTAGGAGTGTCTTTTATACGAAACTATACCCACCATAGTCAATTGTTAAAACAAAAAAAAAATGTAACAATTATACCAACCATGCAAGGTCCACCAGGCCGATGGGATATGAAATAAATCAAGTAAATTAGAAAACGTCCGAGCTTTGGTATATTTTAATTAAAGAAAAAATTATACACCTTTATAAAAACCAAAATAAACTGCATAAATTAAAACACTAAACCATACATTATTCACATAACCACAATATTTTAAGTCAGCTGTTACTAGAGAGTATTTAAATCACTAAGCCTCCTAAATTATTACCTAATTGTAATAATAAACTAGTAATTACATTATATGACTTCATTAAAAATTCATCTTTAGAGAAGGTGGTAATGGATTATAAGCAGCGGCAGATGCTATAATCCTACTCTCCTTCAATAAAAACGTGAAACTCAAAAAGCCACGTTCACGAAAGGAACAACGTTACGTTGAGATTAAAACAGAAGGCAGCATGATTGGCTCGTACTCTTCCCCTACTCCGCTACCAGGCCACTGTAGGACACATATGACCCGTCTTTTTGGCTTCACTTTTTCTGCCAGCTTACCGCTCCATTATATTCCTTCGTAGGAATGTTCCTTCCAAGAATGTTATTTGGAAAGGCAGCTGTGCTGTTACAGGTCTATAGCATACTATAAAATAAGAATAAGGAGTATATTAGAGTGCGTAAGCTGGCAGGACAAGTGCAGTAAAAAATGCGGGCCTTTACTGGTTACGCCCTTGGGGTGACAGAAGAGTAGGCAATTGGTGGCTGCCTTCGATTACAGTTTAGATTACAAAGGTCGACATTCCTATAAAACTCAACATAAACCCTTGAAAAGGCGTGGCCAACCCACGAAACCTTGGTTTTCCTCTAAACAATATTCACCTACTCTCTTCCTACGTTATGCATTAGACAAGACCTATATTTTTCAAATATTATACTAAATTGAACAAAGTTAAATGTTTTATTGTACCTCTTACATTAACCATGTAAGGCCCACCAGGCCGATCTGGGCCCTGTTTCATAATGAAAGCTAATAGTATTAGTTCATTGTACAAGTGTAGAAATTAGTATGGTAATAATAATGATACTTATTTTTTTCATGATAGGTATGACTATTAGTAATATTACAGGAAAAATACTAAAGTACAAGTTACTATTGCACAAGTGTGTGTAATTGAATTAAGATAAATCTATAACACTAATAGTATTAGTTTGTACTTTATTATGAAACAGGACCCTGGTATTAAATAAATAAATAAAATAAAATAAAAGTATTTTATTACTATTAAAGCTCGATAACTTGCCAGTTTAGGCTTTCTTAAAACGAATTAGTCATTTGTATTTGTTATAGGTATAATTTCATATAAATTTATCACAACTCAAGTTTGGGGGGGGGGACAGTTAATTTTTTGGCCATCAAAGTGGGTTAAGAATGATGGGTTTTATAGTTTTAAGAGGATAATTTATACGTTTCAATGAGCTTAACCAATCCCTGTCCTAATCTCAACACTAATAAATCATAAAGAGCTAAATATAATAAATCTATTCACCGAAACAAGGCACCTGTACCTTTGATGGTATAATGTAGAACTGTAGAAGTGTAGAAGAGAGACGAGCAGTTCCCTGTCTTTTCAGTCTTGTATGAGGATTCCAAGTCGTTTGTCCAGATGGATAGATAATGGATTTGTTCGACAGGAATAAGTGGTGAATTATTAAAGAGTACTATGAAGCAGGAAAATTTAACTGTTAAAATATAAACAGAATTTTGTTTAGTTTGTGTAATTGTGAAATTGTAAGAATGAGTGAACTTGTAAGACATGTACGTAGGTTTAGAGTTTATTTATTTTTTTTACAAATCTAATGCTCTGAGCTAATCTGGAAAAACTACAGTTTGGTGAAAATTCAAATAAACGCCTGGAATATAAAGTACGTATATTACTATCACATAACTATGTAAAATCAAAGGACGATTTAACATCTAGACATAAATACACTGAAACATTCAAGAAAATTGGCCAAAATTCGATTTCTGATTAATTACACTAAAAGTGATTATTCTCACCTCTATACTTCCATCAGTGTTAATTATAAAATTAAGCCTTGGTAACTTTTAGAAAATGTATACGGAGCCTGTAATGAATATCTAAGAATAAATGAAATTCGTGACGGGAATCGTTAAAGTAAACTCAAACTTTAAATTTGGGGAACACAAATATTCGCTTATCGTTTCAGCGAGATAACTGTTAAAGAGTTATAAAGGCAATTGGAGCAAATGGACAGATAAATTCTAATGAGAGCGATTTCTGATTGCACGCTGGATGGTATTTCAAGTATTTATTAGTGATTTGTTGTTATTGCTATCTCTTCTTTTCCAAATACTTCTATTTAAGCACGAATACAAATCTCTATATTACATATAAATAAATATTATATAAATATAAAAATATATATATTTTTGTTAATCACAAACCATGTATTCTTTAATTAAAAAATTATGTTAGAGTTAGAAACAGTCTATAATTTCTTCAAATTACATTTCTTGGTTCCGTGATTATAAAGTTTATGGCAGATGAGAATAAGAAGAATTTTAAATAAACTAACACAGATAAATTCAGGAGTTGTAAATGTTTGAAAACGGCCAATAGGTCGAAACGTTACAAAAATATGTATATATTTATACAATAAAACTGTAATAAGTTTTTGTTATTTTATATTTATATTATTATAATTTATATTGGAAAGGTAGGGTTAATCCGGTCTAGATATCCTCAGTCTTTCTAATTGATATTAAAAAAAAACTTAAATTAACTTACATATGTTATTTATGAAAGGAATATGGTCCGGGTGCGGTCAAGAAAAACTCAAATAGTAGAAATATACTATTTGAGTTTTTCTTGACCGCACCCGGACCATATTCCTTTCATCTTTACACACGGTCAATCAATAATCTTCCAATATGTTATTTATATTTCTATTATACATGTAATTTGACCAGACCTTTTTTTTTTTAGATATTACCACAAATTTTGATGACACAATTCCTTTAAAAACACAGCATGATTTCAATTTCCTTACCAAAAGATAATAAAATAACTGTACTATCGCATATTTATTAGTAATGATTCGAATGAAATTGTTCAACTAAATTGGCCTCTTATTTTTTTCTAAATCGTGGTTTTGAATTTTTTTTTTTTTAAGTTAAGAACTAAAAACCTCACAGCAAATTAATAAATAATTCATTCGTCAATATTTCGTATTTACAGAACATTACATTAATGAATTAGGATCCAAAAAACGAAAAATAAATAATGCAAAATGCATTAAGATTATTGAAACATCTATTTTGCATTAAATTAAACTAAATTTAAACAGCCATCTTTACTTTATTTTTCTTCTGAAGGGTTGATCTAATGCCGAGTAATACAGGTTTTCGGATATAATATCTTCAATATTTAGTTATTGAATTTTCACAAGCTATACAATGTTAGCCTTAGGATAAAACCCTTATAAGGACTTTTTAACGAAATATACGAACAAGTATATAACGGATGAGAGCACGTTGCAAAAATCGTAAGACACAGTTACGAGATAATTACAGAAAAATATAAACAGATGATCGAGAATATTTATATTTAATAGTCAACAAAAAAAACTGATTGTCGGTGTTTTATAGGTATCTAATTTAATAATGGGGGTGTTGGATAAAAACGAGCTAACGAAACTATATCTTATTTCATGTAAGATACTAGAAAAAAACAAGTTATGAAACCATAAGTCGATCAATAAATAATGGGTTTAAAATTTTATCGTCCAAAATAACAACAAAAACCCGAGTTTTGTGGTTGGTGACAGATGCGGTATCACATGCTAAAAGCTGGTAAACATCTCAAGTTATTTTGTAGCAGTGATATGCGTGCATATAGATGCAATCGTATGTTTGATTTATTTAATGTTTTATTACTGTCAATCAGTTATTATTTTTAAATCGAATAATTACTTTTGTTTTCTTTCGTGTTGCTAATTGAAATTGTGATTAATAATTGTGATATTTTAGTTTATAAAGTGTGATTTTAAATGTTTTGACTGTTTAGTTAATTGATTATTTTGATTATTTACACATTTTGCTTTATGAAAAAATAAATAAATTTTAAATAATTTTCGTTTAATTTTTTATTTCTTCTTTTAACTGATTCATTACTCAGAACCTTTTGTAAGCATCGTTGTGTATTTGAAGAAGAGCTTAAAATCTTCAAATATACAATAACACTAAATTATACTAATATATCTACGAAATGTTCTGTGTAATGGGTCAATTAAAAGAAGAGATTAAATCCAGCCCTTGATTATAACACAATACATGAATTGGCCTCACCATCTTTATCATCTTAACAATACGAAGACACTCTGACAAAGTTAATCTAAAACTCGATATATAACTTGGGATAATGAATATTTTCAGAAAGAGAAAACATTTAAGGATAAAAGCAGTCTATAAAGGCTAAGACTTCTAACTTAAAAATTAGTTAAAATAGAGTTATCAGAAAAAAAATATTAAGATTATTGTGTGAAATATAAAAGTTATTTTTTTCTTTCTTTTTCTCAGTACTAATCTTTCCCTCCTCTACGACACAACCTCTGATGAAGACCTGAAACTCAGGTCGAAACGTCGGCATAAAATAAATAAATATGGTTTTGTTTATTTATG
>NW_027105402.1:231357-235602 GCF_000696795.3 Halyomorpha halys | reverse complement strand
ATATTTGTGGATCTTGAGGGTCAGTCAACTATATTGAGGCGACTTTACGTAACATTACTGTTTGCATAGTCATTTAGAATTTCTTTAACTAATTATTAAAAAACTGTAATATACTGAGAATAATTTAAGGTTAATAACTATTACAACTAAAAATTACTTGTATAAGTTTATTACACTGTGATTCAACTAACTCGAAGTTTGTACCAGAAAAGATTGGGGGTAAAATGGAGGAAGTTAAGGTACGCTGTTAACCAAACCACGGACGCATACCCAAACTTAAAATCCAATACGAAAGACAAAGACAAAATATAGTAAATACAATGTCCTGAGAAGAGAACTGTAGGAAATCCTATTCTGGAACTTCGTAATAGTATCTCAAAAATAAGGGTAAAACAACAAAAATATAGTTGTAACAACCCGAACAAACCAGACCAAACTGCTCTCAACAGACATTTCTGACAAACTGGCCATAAATTTAAATTTAAACACCTAAAATCATACATCAGAAAAAAAGAACTTGAAGCGAAATCTTGAAAAAGAAATGGACACTAGAAAATTATGAAAATCGGGCTATCAACAAAAAATCAGGTGTACAATATTTAAATTCATGCTACTCCAACATCATATTTTTGTCATATATATAAACATAGACCACATAAAGTCAAAGCATTTTTAATAGTCAATGTTGGTAAAGGGTGCACTCCTTTCATCTTCCCAACTTCCTTGCTATTTTTCATGACTCATAAAAGAACTGGCTTTCTATGACTCACCGCTCAACAAAGATTGTAGTGACCGGGGAAGGAAGAATTTACATTGACTTTGACCATTCGGTCCAAGGATGAATTTCAAAACGTTTGAAGCGTTGTTCTTCCCTTGATGTACAAGATATACCAACCTTAACTTCCTCTTTCGTATTTGAAAATTTATTTTGTACCCCAGATAAATAATTTTGAAGTGCGATATTATATTATCGATACCATTATCACCGAAATGACTCCCGTTTCGACTACTGACCATGCATTTTATATCTTCCAAATTAATTTCAAGACACACTTCTTCACAGGGTTATTAAACGTTATTGTATTTATATTTAACGTTATTTGTATTTAATTTAATGATTAACAGAAATTATATCACATATTGAAATTTTTTTAGGCAGGAAATATTGTTCTAAGGCTTTACACTGTAGGCGTAGTCAACCCAGTGGGTTCTGGAGCCCTCCTGGGGTCCACCCAATCTCATAAATTGGGTACCCTTAATTGCGGTCGAGCGTGATTCTAACAAATCACCTCATTGCACAACCGTTGGTCTAGTAACAGTACTTCCTTACAAAGGAACAGTACTTCCTTAACATCCCATTCGTTGCAGATATGACCCAAAACAGATATGCGTCTTTTCATTCCAAACTCCTTCTTAACCGATTAATTCTTAATCTTTCATCCTTAACAATCTCTGATAATCCTCCGAGGCGTCTGAAAAGAAGATGGCCACGGGACCTTCTAATTTAAATTAATGTTTGAAGTACCACCAATGGGTGGTTCCTTCCCTAGATTTTCAAGTGTATATGAAACATACAACATATTTACCTATTGTATCATGTACAAGTTGTAAATTACATTAAATAAATAAAAAATAATAATAATATATTTTGGTATAGTAACATAGTTTTGGTTCATTCCAAATGAAATCATGAATGTTGTTAACTGCTACGTCTAAGATTTTCATGGTTATTTGTGTGTTAATACAATCAACTAAATACATTAAAAATATATTTTTAAAACTTTTAATATGAGTTGATTTTTACTATAAATTTTTCCAAATTCCTGAAATAGCTGAATTTAAAATATTGCAATGTAAATATTAAAAGAAAGTACATACACTAAGCATTAAAATGGAAAATGAAGATTCCCTCCAGCAAAATTTGTAGAAAACCTATTTTTGTAATCCAAAACATGATGAAAGTTGTCCATTTCAGTAATTTTGAAAACAAGATTGAAAAAAAAATACTCGATTAAAATAAGTTTTAAAATCTCAAAACATTACAGGGTAACCCAAAGAATATATATTTTTTTTAACTGTCGCTTAAAGATCATTCTTCTCTACAGTCTCATACACTCCCAATAATGTCATGTAGATTAATTCAAACTAAATGTAGCAAGTATGACAGTAGAAATGACCCACGCAAGCGTTATTAAATAATATGACCAAGTCATGCTATGCATGGAGCTGCCGAGTCGCATGTTCGTTGAAAGCCTGACCTATACGGACATTGGCACGTCTTCCTGCGCATGACCTTTAGGTATACAGTCACGATGCGGTAATGAGCGATGACACGAATTCTATGATAACTCACATTAATTTGAACCAATGAAACCACCATTAGTTGATATGTATGAATTGAAACGAATGAATTAACATATTGGTGTTAAATATGAAACAGTACATTGTTTCAACATCATCTTTACCGGTCCGATAAATACAATGGGTGTTAAAAGCAACAAGGCGGGTCAATAGATTAATCTTTAACCATTTATGTTTTTTTTGTTTTAATCCAATAATGACAACTTATCCATGTTGTTTATTTAAATTACGATGTAATTACCATTAGATTGTTATTCATCGAAATCTTATTAATATATTCCATGTTTTAAATAATTCATTGGATTATAAGAGTTTTAATTCATTTACATTTTGTGAATTGAATTTTAACTAATGCAACAGCACGGTATTATTATAAAGAAGAATAAAGTTTAAAAAAAAGAAATGATATTATAGTAAAAAATACCTTAATATGGATGTAGAAATATTTAAGATCAATATGTAAATCCATATATATCTAATTTTTTATCTGTATGAAAATTCGCATAAAGGGATTTCAAAAGACGCTAAAAACGAATCTAATTTGATTTTATTTAAACAATTTTTTTGTGGTATACTTTACTTGAAGCAACTATTAATTTTTGTATACACTTCAACTCATTTAATACAATCAACACAAAACAAACCCAATTCTGCTGATAACTTTTATACTCATGCTCAACAAAGGTGACGTATGATAATATAAAAAATGTCTAAAATTATGTAATTTTTTTTTTCCTCGTCTTTTAAGGTGCATTGGCAAGAATCCGAGAACAGGAGTCTAATATTTATCGATTTAAATAGTGTCACCAAAAAAAAATTCATTGAAGTCGGTGATCCCCTGTGCGGAACAACTACTTGTAAGTTATGATCGATTTTATTTAATTTTTAATACAAGAAACCTTTTAAACACAGTTTATATTAAAGGTTAAATTTCATTTCTAAATTAATCAGAACAAATATCTTTGTGACAAAATATTAGAAGTTTGGTACCATACATTCAGAAAGTCCAAGAAGCCAAAGAAGGTCTGGAACTATTTTCTTGTAATATTAGTTCAATAATTTTCTGGTCTATATGTAACGAATTCCTCTGAGCAGCACAAACAATTTCTATCGACATATATGTGAAGGGAAAAAAAGAAACTAGTGATAGTGCAAAATCCATTATCATTTAGGTTAACGTCTCGACGGCTGACCCGTGATGTTAAAAGAAAACTAGACGCAAAAGCGGCCACGTAGATTGAGCACAATAGTTGCAAACGTGAATGAGAGATAAATAATAAAATGGGGAAATTAATAAAGTAACAAAAATATATATAATATATGTTTATTCTGAAATGTGGGATTCCTTCGAAATAAATAGTAATAAAATTAAAAGCAGTAAGCATCATTATTTTAATTTTTTTTATTCGAAAAACTACAATTTCTTGGGAAGGAATTTGAGCCTTAAGTCCTCCTTAAAATGTAATGAGTTAAAAATGAGATCACAAGTCTCATTAACACCATTTGAGATTTGAAAAATATTTTCTAAAATCCAAGACATATAGATTGTTTCAAAGAGAAGGTTTATATAAATTGCATTATATTTTAATGTAAACATATTAATATTTTTAATATGATATAATATTATTATTATTATATTATTTTTAATAATAATATTAAAACCGCTTGGAATTTCTCTAATAGTGTTTAGAGAAGTTTATACAAAAGATAGAGTGGCAGTCAAGAACATGAAATATTTGAGCGATATAATAACATTGTTATAATACATACACAAAAGCAACAGTATAATATATTGTTGAAAATATTTCTTAATTGTTCTTGACTGCTAAACGGACCTTCTACAAATTGAGTAAGTTTTAAGTTACACGAATTTATTGTTTTAAT
>NW_027105402.1:221101-231263 GCF_000696795.3 Halyomorpha halys | reverse complement strand
TGTTGTGTATGTGAAATAAATTGGTATATTTAAACAAGGAAGATTGTGTCATTCACCGATTTCAAATTAAATGATAGAAATATTTCAATGTATACAACAAATTTACCACGAACTGACAGAATTTTTGATTTTCCTGAAATATCTAACTTTGCATTTTTATATTTATTTCCTCTACTCTTCTGTCCTACAGAATCCTATTCAAGCCTGTGGAACAGATTCGCTACTTAGGACTTCATCTTAACAAGAGACTTATCGGTATCCCAATACAAGGCTGAAACGGTAAGAAAATCCTCGTATATTCCGATTATTACATCTACTTGACAAACGCTCTAAGCTTCCCATTTACTACAAAAACTCTTATACACTATGATAATATGACCTAATTGGACGAAATACTCCGTAAAATCCTTGATACTCCTTAGTACGTCACAAATAAACGCACCCATAATGACTTCAACATCCCATTCGTTGCAAATTTGTCCCGAAATAGATATACCTCCTTTCATATCAAAATCCTTACCCACCCAAACCCATCAGTTCTTAATATCTTATCCTTTACAATCCCTGACAGTCCTCCAAGGCGTCTGAAAAGAAGATGGAAACTTGGTGGTTCCTTTCTAAGGTTATGTGTTCTGAAACATTTGTTAAATTTAAAAAAAAAAAATTGTTTACAGTTGTAAATTTCAATAAATAAAACATATTGATTTCCTACCCAGATAATTTTCTCATTGGTTTCAAATAACTATTTTGTCAGTTTTAATTATTTTTTCTTATAACAGTATAAATTACTTATTAATTTATATTTATGTTCTTATATGCTTATTCATGAATATTTAATAGAAAACAACTGTGGTGTTTATTATTTATTAGATACTAAAAACCGGAATGCGATCCTCACTGTCATCGTGGATTATATCTGGTCAAGAATAATTTCTTGGACTAAAGGGACAGGAAGCAGACAGTGTAGATAGAAAAAGACTGAGAAATGCCTAGAAAAAATATTTAAATTTCAGTTGAATTCGCATTAACGATCGATTTAAAAATTCATGTCCAGAGGTCAATCGATATGCAGTTGCCTTGAATTGTTACCCATCACAATAGGTTTTTTTTTTAGAAGTGGCGTGGCCAGGACAGGTAGATGGACATTTAAATACATGAATCTATTCGTAAATAATGATCGCATCAGGTGACAACAGCCTTCAACAATTGTCTAAAAATTGAAGCAGAAAATAAGGCGTTATCTTGCAAAAGGTCATGTAATTCTGATCTTTGATGTTTTACATATACAGCCTATAGGAAAAAAAAGTTTTGTGACCACCCCCAAGTGGGAATCTCTACCAACCTCAAAAAACCTCAACATTTTTACGTTTAATCATTTTTTTTAATATATATATATCTTCATATTCGTAATCTTTTGAGAATAAATTTGTACACAACCTATAGGATAAAATCTACACTACACAAGTTCTAACTTATATTTTTATGTTTTGTGAGCATCAGCTCTGGCATCAAGTTACGTCATTTAAGACAATGAATTTACATAAAATGAACTCCCCAGGAACACGAATATTCTTTTAAATATATTTAACGTATAATATAAATAAATAGATAACACAAACAAATTTAATAACCGAGAAACACTAGGTAGATAATCTGAATTTTATTGGTCCTTGGTAAGAAAAAAAAATTATAATTGATAATCCTATTCATGTACATCAACTGTAATCTAATATAATATAAGATCACTGCAATACTGACCATCATAAAGAAAGAAAATACCAAATCTGAATTCCCGATGTTGGCAACATCTGAAGTTATTGGAATGCAAACGGGGGAAGGAACATTATTTTAGAGAGCGATAAGACGGACATATCATACCATTATCGAACTTCTTAATGCTCTCAATACTATCTAATCGTTTTTTCATCATAATAGTTAGTATTATAAGAAAAGATGTTCAGGCGCAACCTCATGAAATAAATTCCAACTTACCAAACAAGTAAAAATTTACGTACAAGTTAATTGAAATAACGTAACTGGGCAACATTGGGGAAATATCTTTAAATTAAATACCAAGAGAATGTTGTCACCGGTTTAGCTAAGCCATATCCGGAATAAAAGTAAATTTTGCTGTCTTTTTTTTTCTGAAAAAGATGAAGACCAGAAAAAAAAAAGAAAATGAGCTGGGCCAATAATAAATTTATTTACTACCTCATTTGTATGACTTATTGTTTCCGAGGTATACGCGAAATAAATTTAACGTAATAGAGAAAACTTTCGCTGAAGTGATTGAACCTTTGAAAACTACAGATTATGAGTTCACATTAATCAATGTTGAATCAAAATTTAAACAAGTTTTCTAAATGGACAGATTTTCTTTATTAAATTTCGCTGGTTTCATTATACACTATTTTGATCAACGCGATAGAAGTAGTAGAAGGAATGCCATTAATGGAACGTAAACATGCGGATTTCTAAGGCGTACGCGGTTTTATACCCGGTTATAAATTATTACCTGACCACTAGAGCAAATAATGAGAGGTAAATTAATATTTAATATCCATTGTGACCTTCAGGAGCCCTGGAGTACTACCCTTTGAGGGCTGACATTTAGGGCAGATACTGTGAGATGGGGCGAGAGCAATTCAACTCCCACCGGCCGGGGTTAGCCAAGCGTGAATGGGGAGAGACAAAGGAATTTATACAAAATGAAATCCCTAAGAACAAAAAGAACAGGAGTATTCTTTTTTAGGACCAATTTTAACAAAACTTCTTTATATTTGTATATTAAATGTATTATATAAATAGATAGATAATACAAAAAAATCAAACACTAAGAACCCCTAAGAGAATAGGGCAAATAATTAGAATTTGAACACACTAACGCACTTAGCTAGTACCAAAAAAAAAAAAACCATCCACAATTGATAATTGTATTAATATACATCTGCAGCCTAATAAATATGTAAGACGAAGTTAAACTGACCATCATAAACAAACAAAAATACCTATTATTTTTAAATAAATCATTAAGTTATTTAAATTTAGTTAGAAAAATATGACGACATAGTCGAATTTTTAGTCCGACAATGTAGTATTTTTTAAAACGACTTAATTGTACTCGACCAAAACCGAACCTCCACTCATGAGAAAAATTCAGGTGACCAGAAATCCTGGAGACCTTGCAACGAAAGAGACACTTGGTCACGGGTGCAGAACGTGCCGCAATGTTAAAAATAACAAAAAATAAAAACAAATTAACAAGGAAGGTCAGAAACAGATTGAACATATATTTCCAGAAACGAACAACTTCCTACCTTTTCAACTATAGCCTGTCTATAGCAAACTCTATGAGTATTACCTACAACACCAATGAAAGGCAAAACAATAAAATCTCATTAATCAAACAATCAGTGTAACAAGATTAGTTAATTAAAATGTCGATAAAGATCATTTAGAAAAAAATCAACTATCACATGATTATTTTCAATTACCTGGCAGATAGAACCGTTTACATATTTAAATAGAAAGTATTATACATTATGTATTTAAAAAATAATAATTTAACCGACTAAATGAAAAATAAACTTATTAAAGTCACAAGAAAATTAAAAAAAAAAAATCTTTAATATTTCAAAAATTTCCGGGTCAATAGAGTTCAAGGTTTGTCAGCAATTCGCATAAAATGTCGTAGAGCGTCGCGATAAACTCTAAGATTTTTACTCACAAAAATCATAAACACCAACTTATCAATTGAATACAATTAAAATAAGTATTTTAGAAACTATATGTCTTTTTTGTATATAGATTAGATCAAAGGCCTTGGTGTACAACTACATAAAGAACGGTTTCTAAGGCATTATTTCAACTAATTTCTTTAATTCTACTTTGAACTATAATATTATGACTACAAATAAAAAAAATTAAGGGAGCTATTTTTTTAAATTACTGATTTAAATTTTTATACTATATTATTTATAACAATAAATGTGCATAAATTTTTCGGTCATGCTTCGGATCAAAAACTACTCACATAGATTCGTCTTAATTTTCCCGTTCGCGATAACGACAGCAGAAAAACTTCCCTTATATTGCTTACGTCGTTAGTAATAACCCAATTAAATTTTTAAACACCAAAATAAATTAAAAGCATTTATTGCTGCAAACCTCATTGGACGAACACGCTTTGAATATTTAAGTGCAAACTGAAGTTAAATCAATGTCATAATTTTAGTCAGACTTTAAATATAATCAAAAGTACAGTGAACACTCGTTAATCCGAACTAATTAAAATAAAGAGGGTTTGGACAAAAAATTCGGATTACCAAAAAAAGGCACTTCAAAAATAACAAAACAATTTAAAAACAAAAATTATAAGTGTATTTACATAAAAATATTTTTGCAATAATTAATAATTATTCAGAAATTTATTTTTAAACTATTCTCTAGTGAAATAACCTGAAATTTTCATTTGTTTGAAACTTGAAATCATCTTTTTCAATAAATTCCTGAGGTCCAGGAGAGTGTTAATAAGGTAATAAAACGTTTCTGGGAAAACAATATTTTTGATTGCACATACATACCTACTTTCTTGAAGCTCATAGTTAACTGTTTTTCAATAGCGTAAACTAGCACTTTATTATTAAGAAAATTTCACAATAAAGATTAACATAATAGAAATTTAAATAAAAAAGTTGATATTTTTAATTAGAGTTTTAAGCCTAATTAAGTAAGATTTTTATTTATAATATGGTTTTATTGAATGTATGTATTTATGTACCACATACATAAAATCAAGTTTTCAATTTTTTTTTAATGGGTTATTTGGATTATGGAACAGTCTAGATTAGCGAATTTCTATTATAATATTTATGTAGAGTTTTTGTTGTCATTAATTATAAAATCAAAATGATTTTCAAATTTATTTTATTACTTTTTATAAGGATATTCCAATAAAACAGTTAATTAATTAAAGTTGAGTAAATAATACCTATGATTTTTTAATTAAAAAGGAAAAGAAAATGCAAACTGAAGGGATATACTCACTAGAAGGGTGAGGTATAAACAGCTTCTTACCTGGAACAATGGAGTTACAAATCAGGAAGCTTAATATACTTTCCCTATATTAAAAAAACATATTTTGTATCCAAAAGAAGTGAGGAGATTCTATGGGAAAGCACTCAAGTCAAAAAATTCATTTTTCCCCCAGACTCTCAAGTAAATAGATACTATTTAGATACTAAAAAGAAAAACAAAGGGCTTCAAAATAGTTAATTTAAACTCTGTGCTTTCCTATGGAATCTTCTCAATTATAGTAATAATTAATGGACAATAAATGGATGAAATAGTATAAGTTATAGAAAAGTTTATTACAATCAACTTTATTTTGCAATAGATGACATTTTATTCTTTCTATTTTTTTTATAATGAGGATATTTATAAAAGAGTAAACATTTTTGTCATTTATCCTCCCAAGGTAAACTATTCCTACATTATTAGTGGTTGAAAGCCACATTAATAGAACAAGCTTTAAATGTTAAAGTGAAAGATTAAGTTAAATAAACATCATAATTTCCATTAAATTTGAAATATAATCTAATAATATTTTTGTAGCTCTATATATACACCCCTTATGTGACCCTGAAAATGATTGAAACTGTCAATTAACAAAAATATACAACATATTTTAATTTCTTTTTAAAGAAAAAAAATCATTAATTTTTTTTTTCTGAAAAGATTAAAATATATTCAAGATGATTATTGTAGTAAAGAAAGATTTTATAGTAGTACTAGGGGTCCAAATATGTTTTTTCGCGTGTTCTGAACAAATAACCATTTCTCAAAGTTAATAAGAGACCCTATATCATCGAAAAGTGATTATATTATATATACCGAAAATATCTTTTTTAATATTAAGATAAATGAGATGTATTTCAGCAGCCATTAGAAACCATTGGATATTTTGGGCTGATCAACCAAAATGGGATTTAACTGATACATACAATGTTAATAACTATTATCTCAGAAAAAAAAAATGTGGTGAGAATACAACATATTCCTATATGTGCAAGTTACACTTAAATTTTTAGATTTTCATAAAAGGATTTTTAAACATTACTATAAATATATTAAGAAATTTTTATATAAACATATAAGTATACTTTTATAATTAACTAAATATTCAATGATAATTTATTACTAACAATTTTATTTTTAGGTTCAATAAAAGTACTATAATTAATAAAATGAGAATACCAATCATTTGTCATGAACTGTCTATAGTAATAAGTGAGCATATAATAAAATAGAAAATAAGCATACCTTTTTCAATAAATATGGTGCGTCAACATGAAGTTTACATTTTCTCTCAGTTTTTTTGATTGATTTGTCAGGTGAAGTCCAATCAGAAATAATATCACAATTGATTACTACAGGAATCTGGGGGCAAGAGGGGAACCTCCGCTCATAGGCCTATTAACAGAAAGAATTACTAGATATTCAAACTTCGAAACTAATTCAGAGCCAGTTAAGGACACATTACATGATTTTATATTTGTCAATCTAATAATGAAGGGTATTTATAAAACAAAACTTTTAAGGACAAGCTATGAAATTCTGAAATTAATTCATCCAAGAAAATAATCTTTACAAACGGGTGCAATAAATTTAATAGTTATTTTATTAATGAAAGCATCAAATATGACATAAAAAGTAGAGCAGTGAAAGTAACAACTTTGACATACACTTCCAACTATGTTGAATAACTTCAATCATAAACTAAATACTAGATCATAATAGGTTATGAAAAATGAAAAGAAGTTGAGGGAAGAATTGTGTTTTTTAGTATAGTAAATTGATAAATTAAGTATCAAGGGAGTACTAATCAAACCTTGTCTACTTTACCAACTGTCAAGAAATAAATAATTTATCATGCACAATAAAGAATTAGCTATATATTTAAAGGCTCAAGCACAAATAATGATTGATAGAAGTAAATAATAGAAATCAAAATCAATAGCACAAAATTTAAGTAAAATCAGAGTATTTACCTTCATAACAAGTTCAAATGGGTACTTATAAACCCTAACAGGGGACACATATTTCTGAACCATTTTCTTGTGTTTAGTGGTGTTGTAGGGCAATAAATCAAACCATTTTTTGTTTTACAGAGATAGCACGAAATAAACTATAACGACCAATTTACAATTGTATACCGCCTGAACTGTGATCTGTTGTTACCACGACGCGCACTTCTCCTGTTATGTCAAACATATCAATCCGGGGGATGCGAGCGCTCCTAGAATACCTTACAGGAACTATTGATTACATCTGAATTTTGCGCCATTTTTGTTAACAATTATTTCCAAATTAAACTTGATTCCGTAAATGTACAAAAATCTTTCATGCTGCCTAAAAGAGTTTTTAAAAAATTTCCTCGAAAGAGATTTTTTTTTAAAGCTTTCAGAAACAGCAAATAGCAGTAAATATAACCTTATCTTGTACAGCTGTTGATAACACTGATTTGGCTGTTAGTGTTTGTGAAAAATTTTGCGTGCCAATTGATTTAACCCTCTTGATAAGAGAATGGAAACCCCAATAAAAGCTAATAGTTTTCATAATTTGTCCTCTCCAGATGGTAGCCCCTCTCTTCATGTCCCAAGTCCTATAATAACTAGGCGTACAAGAACTGATTCAACGTAAGAGGATAGTTATATAAAATGAAAATTTTACAGCAATGATACAATAATTCACAAATATTCTCCTTACAGATCTGCAAGAGCTTTCTCTAACCCACAAGAGCATGGTGTTGTTAAACAATTTAGTAGGTCTAAAGGACATGGTTTCATTCAGAGAGACTCTAATGGTGAAACTTTGTTTGTCCATATATCAGAGTAAGTTAAATTTACACCAATTTATAGGCTTCATAAAAGAAGTTATAGAGTTCTTGTAATTATTATAATTTTTATTATTATAGAGGTACTTTTTATATCGCCCCATCTTCTGGAAATTTCGGTTTAGGTATGTTTATATCAAAATACTAAAATATAAAATGCATTTGGTACTATTTGCTCAGTATACCACTACCTCTGTTTCCCCCTCTTTTTTTACATGTTTAGCTATTTTTTATAGATCTTTTGTTATATTTTAAATACATTCATTCAGAATATTCATCATTGAAATATATCTAAATGTGTTTGGCTGATATTATTTTGATTCTTTGGATCTTTTTTAACTTTTCATGTAATTATTTTATCATTAATTGCATGGCATTTCTATGTAAATAATTATGTAACTTCAGTTTACAAGTTCCATAGTCATGACTAATTATTCTTTTTTATTAACACTAATTCACACATTAATAGTAGATTTTGTTTAGTGATTCTATGACCACTACTTATCTGATGCACTTGTCCAACGTTTGTGCTTTGTAATTGAACGTACCTCTGAAATTGGTTTTTAGTTTTGGAATTCTTTTCTAATAACCTTTTATGTCTTCTAGAATTTGTTTGCAACCTATACTTTTCTTAATATAAAACTTTATCCCTGACTACTTTAAAATGCCATTTATTTCTGAACCTTCTCCATTATCTATCTTCTGCACATTTGTAAACAATATTTGATTATGTATCTCTATTATTTTTTTATATTTCCATATTTTAACTATAGACATGGTCCAGTATAACTTTTATCAAAGTTCATCAACTTTTTTCTGTACCCATGCAAATAACTAATTTCTTGTGTTTTAAAACCAGCTCGTCCAGTAGAATTTATTTTCTGATGGCAAATCATTATCCTTAATATATTGGTATTTACATATGCAATAGAGGTATGAAAAACAAAGAATTTCCACAAGGATAAACTTTCATAAATAAGAAAATAAAAAAAAAATATGAATATAGTGAGGAAGCTATACTGATCCATGTACTTAGCAAAATTTCTATTGAATTGTAATCATAGTTTTCTTAGCAAACTATTTATGATTTTTATTTTTAGATAATTAGGAACAATTAAGTTATAGTTATTGAAATTGAAATTTTAGCCAGTTTTATGGTATAAAAAAAACAGAGCTGTTTCTATTATACTTCGCAGTCAAAGCATTTTAAACAGAAAAAAAGAAAGTGTTCATTTAAATTACCATAAATTGAGTTATATTGTTTATTATTTTTATGTTAAAATATTGTTTTGTTTTATTTTATTATCATTATTTCATTTACAGTGTGGAAGGAGAATATGTCCCACTTCCTGGAGACAAAGTTACCTACCGTCTTTGTCCTATACCTCCAAAATTTGAAAAATTTCAGGCAGTTCATGTTGAAATTGTAAATTTCACTCCTGAAGTTCACCTGAAGTGGGATACACCAGAAACACCTGAACCTAAAGAATAATTCTATTTTTTTTTTTTTTATGCTGGTAATTATTTTAGCTTATTTTTGTGCATTTATTTTTATACAAGAGAAATTGTAAATTTTACATTTTTTCCCAACTGTTACTTAGTTTATATTTGTTGTAAATTTTGCACCATGTTTAATTTTTATAATTCATTTTCATGATCTTAATTATTTAATTGGGATCATAAATTGCAGGTATATAAGTATTTTATTGTCTATAAATTGGCCTAAAATGGATTGTTTGCACAAAGAAGGTATGGACATATTCTATTTGTTGATGCAGAAATATTTTTTCCATGAAATCATTTAAACTAAATTTGTATTTAGTCAATTTTATGAATGATTGTAAATTCTAAATGATTTTTTACAATTATGCAAAATACTCTGTGAATATTTTAAACAAAAGTTTAAAGGATGTTATCTTAAAGTTTCAATCTTAACATACTTATAAAAACGATTGGACTACTAATTAATTATTAAATTGCATAAATCTATTTTGTTATATAGATGTTTTGGGTTATATTTGATCTCTTGCCATTTGCTGCATTTTTATGTTTTAGAATTAACCAATATGTATCAAAAATTTTCTCTGTAATTAATCAAATTTAATATTTAGTTATTATATTTTCACTTACAATTAGTTTTTCTAGTTTATTGTGATAAATTTTAATTTTGCTTAATTTTTGTTTTAATTTGTGCATTTATTAACTTATTATTAATCAATCTATGAACTTAATTTCTAGGCTTAGGGTAAACAATTATTAGGCTATACA
>NW_027105402.1:191133-221035 GCF_000696795.3 Halyomorpha halys | reverse complement strand
TAGAGATTAAAAAGCTAGGTACTGTTCATATTGTACGCTTTTCAAGTTATATTTTGATTGTATACAACTTCATTATAATTATTTAGATGGTTGGTAGGTCATTATAAGGTCAATGTAAGCTGAAGAAACTGCAAGTAATTAACATTTTATTGTACATTTTTATAAAAATGAAGTTGCTTGTGATCTTACCAGCATTGGTAGTTGTTTAGAATAAGCTGGTAATGGTTGATTGCTCATATTGCAGCATTTTTGTTACATATACCATTGATTTATTTTTAAATAATAAAAATGTTAGTTTCTTATCTACTTAATTTGTTTCCTAATGATAATTATATTACAAACCTCTATGAATTGTTTAAGAAATTCAGCCTAGAGTACAGCGATTTTGTGACACAGGTTTGCAAACTCGAATCTGAATATTTTCAGTCTTCAAAATACGACAATAACATCAGCATTGTCAAGTTACTTCTAGTTTTTTAGATAAAGGCTCTTACATTGTCAGAAAAAAAGTTTTAATCTTTTAATTTTTTGGAAGGGGAGGAGTGGGGGGAAGGGAGGTTTTATTTAAACTATTGTTTATTTAAAGCTTAATGAGAATAAATGTTTTGAAACATGTAATAAATTAATACAATCAATATAGGTTAGAAAGCTCAAAATTTGTTGTTACAGTATTAAAATACGGAACATGTTTTTCATAACTGATACAATACTTGACCATGCTTTCAATTCAACTTGAGTTATGTGGTTTCCAAAATCATTGGTGTGATTTTGCTTTATATTCCAATGTTCTTGTTTAGCATGACTGTCACAGATACAAAGAAATAGAAATATTTAGTTTATCAACTTTACTGACCAAATAAGTTCACTATCTTTAAATCTACTCACACAGTATTAATGTAACATTTGCTAATGTTCAATTTATAGAATTTTCTCCACCATTTAGGTATTCTTCCTTGCATTTTGAGCAGTCTGAGTGTTCTAAATCATTATCAAAAGATTTAAGCAAACTACTTCTGCTTTTCATAATGTAGTTTTATATGTACAAAAATAAAAAAAACGAAAAATGAAAACTAAAATAAAAGTGTGAAAAGAGTCAATTTTAACAAAGTAACTATATTTCATGTAACTTAGTGCATTAATGTACCTATATTTAACTTTAATATTCATGCCAAAAAAAAAAGTATTTTCTTGATTCCTTGAGTTAATGGTGTAACTGCACCGCCTTTTTAAAACTCATACCAAAAGTGGAGAATATCATCATTATTGGGGTGATACAAATAACAACAATTGCAACAGAATGTATTCATTTAATTCTAATGTATAAAATTACACATTCAAAATTATTTCCATGACTAGATTTAATAAAAAAAAAAAAAATAATGAAACCAGCTGACATAATAAGAATTACAAATAGTATTATCCACTATTTGTAAAGTTATTTTTTTGTATTTTTGTATTTATACACATTTTGTAGCATCCTTGGCATAAAACGTTACATAACAATCATCTCTTTCAGATCAAGAGAATTTTTTTTTTCTATAGTTGGTATGATGAAGGTTCAATCCCTGGTATGAATTGATTGATGGTCCCTAGCCCCTATAATGAACTTTTTCAACTCAATCACTAAGATAGAAGAAACTGGATTTTTAATAAATAGTTTATGCTGGACTAGAAATTTACAATACAATTATATCTGACTATTGAGATCTTATAGAACAGTAATTATTAACTATCTTTAATGAATTTGTTGAAATATATCACAAACATTCAATCAAGATGACGTAACCGAGACATAGTTATATTCAATGTATAACTTAGAAAATGAGCTCAAAAGGATAACCGATAACTTTACTTTACAAATAAAAACTAATATTAGGATTGGTCAAAGCTGTCCTAAAGCAAATTAGGCAAACAAACTAATGTCATTGGTGAAATACTCAACACCTCTGATGGAGTTAGGACCAAGGCCAGTTCACTGGAGGAATAAGTAATAGATATTGATACGATACAAATATAGTTTAATGATCATCACTTTTTTTATTTTGAATATTTTTAATATACTTTTTTGTAAAACAATGGCTGTAGGTTTCATTTTTTTAGTTAATTCAGACCTGTATAGTTAAAGTAATAAGCATAATATAAAGAAATAAGCTGTTTTATTTGCTGCAGAAGACTGAAAATGTAAGTAATAAAATGGATAAGATGTAATTACATAATTTTAAGTAATGAACTAAGCTCTCACCAAACCCTTAAACAACAGAGTATTAATTCAATGAATAATCAAAGAGTAACTTTTAATATAAAAATGTAGTCAATACAGTTCTTGATGATCTGCCTGTTATGTAACAATATTTTTAAATCATTAAAAAATAGTTACAAAATTAACCAGTAAACCTCTACTTCTAGGTTAGAGAATAAATGGGCAGTAAACTTGTTTTTGTTTTCTCTTGTATTGGGTTTAACAGCTTATACACGTCTTAGGTATATGCCATGAAATAAAAATTAATCTTTTAGGCCGGATTCAAACTAGTGGCATACAATCACTTAGAAATGCAATGGTGCATGCTCGGCAATCACAAAATATTGTATAAGGAGGTATCCTTGATGTAATTGTATTAGTTTTAACATTAGAATTTCCAGGAGTACGAGGTGAAGAGAAGCACTTTCTAAGATTTTTTTTTACTAATATGTTAATTAACACTGAACTGACGGGCAAACATCAGAGAGGTAGACCAAAATGTTGATGGGAGGATTGCAATAAAACTGATTTAGTAGAATTGGGTTTGGAGGGGCCTCACTGGAAGGATGTATGTAGAGAGTGATTGGTGGTATCGGCATCAAACCTTCGGGCTCGTTAGGCCTTTATTATTATTATTGTTAAGAATGTCTTTAAATGAAAAGCTTTAACAGACATATATACTCATATACTACATTGATTATAATTTGAAATACCTTATCCTATGAGATAATTTTTTTTTTTACCACACAATACGTAAATTCATTAAACAAAATAAAAATGCAAACAAGTTTATTTTATGATCATAATAATTCTATCTAAAATTGATACTAATAATATTTGCAGTTTATTATAACACAATCAAATTATCCAATAAAACTGGTAAGGAAAAGTATCAAGCAACCAATCTAGTTCCATTAGATGTCAGAAAAATGACAGGATTCTTGAACAACAAAGTTGTTTAAAAGTTCACTCACCAAGATAAAAATAATAGGTTATTTAAAAAAAAAGTGGTAAAAAAAGGTAATTGATAACCTTGTTATTAAAAAGTAACTACTAATGAATGACAAATATAAGACAAAGAATAGTCAAGAGTTTAGTAATCAAAGGAACAGCCCATAACAGTAAAAATGATGATGGATTGATCTAAGATATAAGAGTTGCAATGTGTGGTCTACATAGACTGACCTTAAAAATTGGGTTTATTACTGGAAATTGAAAAAAAATTGTTCAAAATTCACAAATATACTAAGGTTTGAACATTACTTCAAAGAATTTCATTTATTAGTATCCCACAAAGAAGTAACTTGAACATGGAATTTTGAATCACTTCCGATTATCTTGCTAAGCAATATAAAGTCCATTCATCTCACTGATTGTCAGTCAGGAAAAATATTAAAATTATTATTATTTTTTTAAAAATTAAATTTAAAATTGTTAAGTAATTGCATCCAAATAAAAAATATTTTTTTAAAATTCCATTGTGCACAACAATTAATTTCGCCAGTGCCTATTCATATAAGATTTTGAATAGTTTTAGAGAGGAGGATTCAAAACCATTAGTGTCTGGTATAATTTTTCTCCTCTTTCCCAAGTAAAAGTTAAAAAGATAACTGTCTTGAGCAAACTTCGGACTTGCTGGAAAGTTTTTCTAAGAATTGAAATACTGGCTTCATCTTTCAATATAACAACATCAATTGTAATAAAATTACATAAATATAATCATTTTAAGGTAACTTAACACACTAACCACTTATATACAAGTATAAAACATCTTAATCATACTCTAAATTTTAAAAAGAAAGTGATGAATTGCATTAAATATTTAAACAGATAACAATTTCTTTGTCACCTCCATTGCACATATTAAAAATAAAACAGAACATTTTTCAAGATAAATTAGTAATCTAACAAAATAAAAAATTAAAACTTAAAGAAAATCATAATCTAAACGAATCAATACAAATAATTTACTATAACACTAATAATTTAATTCAATAAATAACAAAGACTAGAAAAAAAAGACTAGACTTGTTTGGTCTCATTAAAATTAAATTTGAAACACTCAAACAATACTAGATACAAAACACAATTGGTAACAATTGAATGAGGTATGCATAATTTAAATAAATAATTTTTCATTATTTGAAATAAATAGTTAATTTATAACTAATAAATATTAACTTAAAATATTTGATTCATTATGAATCCAAGCAACAACTTCTTCCAATCACCTTTTAAATAATACAAGTTAAACAGAAATTTATTCTCCAATTAACGATAACAGGGAGGAGTAAACATTTACTCAATGGCTTATTAGCTTCAAAATAAAAACATCATAATTATCTATCAAATTGATGCAGTTATTACTTTTAGCAATGCTTATAACTTAATGAAACCAAATTTCTTTATGTCTTTAAAAAATTTGACAAAATCAAATTACCTAAGGTGGTAAGGATTAAAATAAATATTCATAGAATTTGACTAGAAACTCCAATTACATACAACAAGAGTAAAATAAAAAATAAAGATTAATGACATCTTAGAAGAATGAAGCAGGCATCAAAAACAGAAACAGAAAATAAAATTATTAAATATAATCTTTCAATATACCATTAGAACTGTCCAGTTCAGGGATGGTCAAGATATATTATTTCAAAAAGGCCTAAAAATGTTATATTTTTTTTGTTTTTCTTTTATCTGATTGACAACTGGATACATAAAAAACATTTTTCCATACTATATTAGGATTCGTTAAATCCACATCACTAATTTATAATCACATTAACGATGAAAAATGAGAAGTTACTTCTCTTTAACAATTTTAATGTGCAATTCAAGTATCATCATATACATAAAACATTAACCAAAGGTTACAGTTTTGATTGTACGGACATATATTTATTAAACAACTAGTAAAACCTAATTTAATTGTCATAAGGTATTATTAATTATGGTTCAGTATCCGTTATAAATATCACTACAAAAGTTTCTTGGAAGAATAAATATTGTGCTTTATGAAAGCCATAAAGCAATGTTTGAGGTTAATATGCATTATTCACAACTGAACACTATAAAGGTACATCAATTTATTTTAGCTAAATTCATTATTGAGCTTTGAGGCTAAATGTTATCATATCTTGGAATAAAATTAAATATTTCGCAATTATCTTAAATTTTAACTATTCAGTAAAGTGTTAATGCATGAATTAGCACTAAATTACATGGAATGATCTCCTTACTGGAACTTATCATTACCATTATCTTAAGAATTATAAACACTAGGTACACTAGATTTAAAAATATTTTCAATAAAATAAGATCACAATTCATGAACGATGTTATGAAGTTTAAAAATGAACAGATCCCTTGGGGATATGTATTTATAATTTAATATCAAATGATTTATTCATTTAGGACTAGATCTTACGAAGACATTTACTGATGTTCAGACTTCAACTCTGTTCAGACTTTTTTTAACTATCAACATTTCCATATGCATATTCCTACATTACCACCAAAAAATAGATATAGAAGTGTGTTGCATTCATAAGAAATGTCAAATCCAAAGCCTTCACCTACTATAGCGTGCCATGAGGGGCCGAACTTTTTGTCGAGTTGTTCTTTTATAAGGCTTGCTGCTAGCTGAAAACATTACATTAAATATTAGGAATTATGATTTCTGTTTTGGATTAATAGGTAATGAAACTTCAATTTATTGTAATGAACTGTATAATTAAACTTTAAATAATCCTCAGATATCATACAGCATTTGTTTTTAATAACATTTGAATAAACACAAAAGGTTCATTTTCAAAGATTTTTTTTAATCTTTAATTCCTAAAACATTAGGTTTTTACCAATAAGACTGCCTCGTATTTGCTATGCTAATATTAGGTACCCGAAGTGAGTTGTCACCTAGAGAAGCCTTATCCACTTCTTCAAAAACAATATTTGATCACTGCTGAGTGGGTTCTTACACCCTAGCATGGCAATTACCTGTCCACGAAGTGACCAAGCAGGGTACTCTTTTTCTTTGCAGAAAAAAAAGAGTATAATGAAGATGGTAAGCTGCCAGAAAAAGTGGGCCTTATGAACACTGAGGGAGTAGCTGAGGAATAAGGACCAAGCACCACCTGTCTTCTGTCAACAGTTGTTGAGTTTCTTATAAATTTCTTGATTAAAACATGAATTTATTGAGAACGATGTAATGAATATTTTATATTTAATCAGCCAAATCACTAAAAACAGCATTTACTACATTATATGTTCAATTCATACCAGTAATAATATTAACAGTTTTTCAGATAATTACATAAATTAGAGAAATTCCCATTTACCTTAAAATAAACTTGTGCACAGAGGGCATGGTCTAACCTCCACTTTTTGGCTTTACTTTTCCTTAGCCTAGGTTTATACAGTGTTGTCCAGACAAAGCATTTTTTTTGTCAGATCTGTCGGGGTTGTCTGGTCTTAGGCGGTTCTCCAGCCTGATATCCACTAAAGTGGCATTCTGTAAACAGAAGGCCCACGACAAGGCGTATTCAAAATAGGTAAGAAAGGAAGGCCGTGCCAGAGGATGAGCCCTGGACACTGACACAGGTAGAGGAGGTCTAGGTGAGAGAGTCTGAGGTAGAGTAACAGTTCTAGTTGCCGAGATGAAGCGGACGGACTAGAACTGTCAAGATAGGAGCCAGCTTACTAGTTGCCGAGATGAAGCGGACGGACTAGAACTGTCAAGATAGGAGCCAGCTTACTAGTTGCCGAGATGAAGTGGACGGAATAACAACTCTTGTGTATGCGCATCTTGGGTATGCACACAGAATAACAACTCTTGTGAGAATAGATTAGTAATGAACTTCTCTATCTCAAGTGGAGTGTACGTACGCCACCAGTGCTATGACTAGGCCTGGGAAGGAGGTGGGTCAAAGATCAAAGAGGGGGATTTAGAACCCCTTATTTATAGGCCTAGTCTATGTGGCTATGACCGAGAAGCGGTCGGTACATGTCTGCTTGAGATAGGTTCGTGCATTGTTTTGATATTGTTTATTAATCATTCTATTGATATAGTTAAGTGTTAGGTACAGACATCAATAATATATAAAAATTAAAATATGTCTTTTACAAAATGAAGTAATAAGTAAATTTGAGAACTTCGGTGAGGCTCGAGATGTAGCGCTCTGGTGAGTTGTGGCTAAACCGCTTGCTCCCTCTCGCTACAGAGCAATTAATAGCTAGTCGAACAGAATGCACAGATGCAAATGTAGGTATTGGGCAGGTTAGGATCCAGTGTTAAACGTCGAGACGTGCGTCCATTATTTTCTACCATTGTTGCTAGTGGACTGGTGTCCAGATGCCCAACCAGGAAGTCCAACCGTCACACTCCTATCACTTGCAAATATAGGCAATGTTATTGCAATGTTAGCGGTAGGGTCTCCTCTCGCAACTTGTGAAGTACATTGTATTTTCAAGTGTATTTTTTTTTTTTAATTGAGTGTTTTTTTTTCAGGAATAAAATGGGAGACCAAGACAGGCTGATCCAGCTGTTATCAAATGTAATAAGTATTTATGGTGTTCACTGTCGTCAAATGGGTGAAATGCTCACCTTTTTAAACATCTGTCATCACTCAATAGCCCTTCTGCTTCTAATAAACAAAGTAGCAACATCCTTCATCAATCTATGGGTTAAACTCAAGAGATGGGAGGAAGCACATTTTTGATATTTGTCTCAAACTGGAGAGGGGGTTCGAAAACGCTGCTGTATTTTCACAAGCACAAGCATTTTCTGGATGCAAACGCCAGACATATAATATAAAGGTTTATAGTATAAACCTAGGCTTAGAAGGAGAGTAGGGTATACCACTACCTGCGCTAGGAATAAGAATTAAGAAAAAAAAAATCAGAAATAGCAATCTTCATATTGAGTAGAAAACCACCCATGTCTTAAATTGTATTTATCAAACTATACTTACATGATTTGAAAGACAATCTAACTAATTTATCGGAGCAACTGACAACTAAATTTAAGCCTAAACAATCACAATTATTTGGACTAAAAGAAAAGATGGAATGGTGCCATAGTTAACTTGAATGTAATTATAATTTTACAAAAACAAATAACAAGAAAATGATTATTTTTCTTATTATAATTGAAAACCAACTCAGTGGATTTACAAATATTAACAACAGTTAACTATATTTGCTTAACTTTTAGGTTTGTTTGAACATGAACCAGGTCTAAGTTCAAATTGTTTGGTGCATACAAGGAATAGTTTTAAAACAGAAAGACTGTACTGTATGAGCCAATTTAATAATAACCAGAACTCAAGTAAGAACTTGAAACTTTTAGAAACTATATTGAGCCCTCTTAAACTAATTATTATATAAATACATATACATATAATATATAAAATCTAAAATAAAATAAACAACTTGACTAACAAAAACAATAAAAAACAGTAGTTAGTGAGAAATTAAATTGTGTTGCTAGGTAATAACAAAAGCAAACAAATATAACTCTACTACTAGAGAAACTAAATGAATAGAGGATTTTGAAATTTGATCAAAAAATATATTTTTGGAATGGTCATCACTTCAAAATCTTATCTGCTAAAAATTAAACAAATGGCTCTAAACATGTTAAAAATAAAAAAACCTAGAAATGACAAATAATTAGTACAAGAATACACAATTTTAAATTAGAATAAATTCTTCTTTGTATGGAATTTTGTTGTAAGTAAAATTCAGTATAAAAAAATTGCAAGATGTTCTAGTATAGAAGGTACTTACCTCATTATTAGTAGAATATTTTTCACAAGCTGTAACTATTAACTCGATTGCTTCATTCTTCATATCTTCACTCATGTCTGAGTTCTACGATTCATAGAACATAAGTTATCATTTTAAAAATAGAAGTTGAATAAAAAATGAAATGTAAATGAAAAGCAGGAAGATTTCTGCACAAATGTAATTAGTAAACATTAAATACAAAATATTTTTCAAATGTACCTCAACTAATGGATATATATGAACTACTTTCTTTGGTTCTGCTGCAGGTTCACCCTCAGCCATTACAGTAATTATCACTTGTAACAAATTCGAAGTAAAACAAGTTTATGAACGCACAAATACAAAACAAACTATATACATCTGTCAAAACTGAAAAATTAATAACCTCCTAGGCACTCAGTGTAGCCATATCAATATAATGTAGCCAATCAAAATATCAAAATGATACGCATTTTTATGATAAATAGATATAAATATTATAAAAAAAAAGGTTAAACGTATAAATATACTATTTTTTATTATTTGAATTAATAAAAACTTTGGTATGGTTCTTGGTTTTCTAACAATTATGTTGTTTTCAGTTCTATTTCTCAGAACTGTTCCAACACGAATCTTGATTAGCATCAAACTGACGGAAGCATGTAGGGTTCTGATTTTGGAACAGTAAATAGACACTACTCTGCATTCACTCGAATGTTTGATGATCTATGGTCACTCATGATGATTGATGATCCAAAACTCGTGTTGGGATAAAACTATTGTCTATCACTTACAGATACTTAATTATATATTATATCACCCTTCCTTTTCTTTTGCCTGGGGTTATAATAAAATCAATATATTATGCAATCTCACTCAACACTCTTGTAGATTGACAGGAAGATTGCTGAGTCCTATTAAAAATACTAAAGCCATCATAATCAGATACCTTCTTCTTAATTCTTTCCTAGGATAAACCAGCCTTATTTTGAACATTACCCCTATCTCATTTCACAATTCGTTCAAAATCTTGGAGTCAATCTTGACCAAACCTTTTCCTGGAAACCATATTTCTCGCTAAGTTCCTGTCAAACTGTAGCATTCTTTAAGCAATTCAATGGACTCTTTTATCCTCTTCCAGTCAAAACCCTTCAACTCCTAGTTTTACCCAATTTGACTATGGCTATTTGGTGTATAGAGGACTCTTAAGTGAACTGAATAATAAACTAAAGAAATTCAGAATTATCAGAAATATACTAAACTGGTATTACAACAAGTTGAATTGGCTCAAACCTTCCTACCTCTGTATCAATATTTCTAAGATTCTTTCTAGTACCAGGTGATCAGACCTCAATATCACTCCTGTATCCTACAGAACATACAATATGAAACATCCGTTCAATCCTGTACTACCAAATCCGGTCCATCTGTCTTCTACTCTCCATGCAGTCAAACTGCTCTGTTGGACAAGTTCTTTATAATACAAGCTGCCTCTTTCTGGAAATCTTTATCTTCCATTGTTCGCCATGCACCAAGTTTTCTCTCATTCTAATCCCTTCTTTTCAACCAGCTTTTCCTTTTCCAATCAGAATTAATATTATATTATACCTATGTACATATTATATGTAAATATTTGAAATAGTTTTTTTCTCTGTTTCTAGTATATTATCATCATTTACGTAAATAACATTATTATCACATATATTCAGTTTATTTTAAATATGGCCATACCGCTCTGGTCTACATAAAATTTATTCACATTTTTTCCTAAATGGACTATGTATCAGAATTTCATTTCATTTTATAGATAGATGATTGACCTTACGTAAATTTGAGGGAGATGGTCATGATTGATCTTCAAATATTTTTCATTTCATTTAATTTCAAAGCCATCTTCTGGACTGCCACCAATCTGCACTCCAAACAGTGTTAGAAATTCTGGTACCGAGTGGAACAGATAAATCTAAGTTTACCTCCCAAAAAAAATCATAAATTTATATGTAATTATGGTAGCTAAATAACTAAGGCCCCAAAAGACACCTCCTAAGAGACTAAGGCTGTTCAAGGGTAGAACCACTCTGTCTTACAGGGACTCCAAATGAGGAGTCATATTAAATTCTCTTCCAAACCTTATGGCAACTGAGCTGACCACTTTACTTTAACATAATCCACCTATTAGATTTATTTTTTATTTATATAGTTGTTTGAGAGTGGTTTAGTTTCCTTTTAAACAATTTTGATCTCTTTTCTCTCAACTTTATTCTTTTTAACATCTGACGTTTCGACCTCTCAGGTCATTCTCAAGGATTCCTTATTCTGTCTGTATTCCTTTTTTTCCTTAAAATTCATTAATGCCGGCTAATTGCCTTTGTCCCAATAATTTCTTCTATTAAATTATTTCCTAAATTTAAAACTTTCAAATAACCACTTTTATTTCATTAACAAACCCCAAACAGAACTTTTGTTGGTCGGTTCTGTTTGGGGTTTGTTAATGAAATAAAAGTGGTTATTTGAAAGTTTTAAATTTAGGAAATAATTTAATAGAAGAAATTATTGGGACAAAGGCAATTAGCCGGCATTAATGAATTTTAAGGAAAAAAAGGAATACAGACAGAATAAGGAATCCTTGAGAATGACCTGAGAGGTCGAAACGTCAGATGTTAAAAAGAATAAAGTTGAGAGAAAAGAGATCAAAATTGTTTAAAAGGAAAATAATCCACCTATTTCAAGAATTATTTTTTTAATCAAATGAGTTGACCAGTTAATTTTTGTTACAAAGAACGATTTATGTTAACAATTTTTAATGGTTTAGAATTTTTTCATAACCCACAAACTAAAATTTTATACTGCAATTAAAATTGAAATATTAAACTTTATTTCTATGTTTAGATGATGTTTTTTGGAAACAAAATGTCTATTGTCCAGCCCATCCACAAGTTATTATAAAATAAGCAGTTAAACCTTATCATTTAACATGTGCTGTTAAATTTAAATTATTTATTATGTTATTAATATATTTATATTTATAATAATCACTACATGAATAGATAAAAGCCAATTATTTAAATAATTTTTATGTATTTACCTTAATTATTTGATGTCTTATAACCTCAATATTCTAAGGGATTTATCCTGATTATAAAATATTTTATCACTATTTGTCTTGAAATTGTTGTGACTATATATGTCTTCATGTTTAATTGACATTTTTATAATTATATTTTCAAATGATTTTTTTTATACTATCTGCGATTCTATGTATTTAATTTTCCCCTTTCTTTTATAATTTTTATTGCTTCTTTGTTTTCCCTTTCTTTAGTGTTATTTATTTTTAAAATTAAATTAAACGTTTTTTTTTCCTCTTTAAAAACCTAAGATTTTTTTCACTAATTTTGTACAGCTTTTCCTTTTCATTTTTTGCTTTATTATTATTATAATTTTTATATTATTATTGCAATCAAACTGGAAATTGTGGATCATTCTGTATGGAATATATATTATATATTGGATCTTTGCAATTTTTTTTTTTAATTGCTCTTATCTGTTAATTTAATAGATAGACTTATTAAAATCTTTGCAGTATTTAAAATTTTATGCTTTGGATGATTTGAATAATAATTTAAAATTATGTCACTGAATTTTCCTTTTTGTCAAAAAAGTTTCGGTTTTGTTATTATTCAGTACTATATTGATATATGAATATTTCATTAAGCTACTATTTGGCTTTTCTATCATAAATTTTATTTTTAATAAGCATTATTTAACATTTAATATAATTTATTATAATCATGATTTTTGGTTATTTATTGTGATCATAGTTCAATAGGGAACTGACTGGTTGGGGAGAAGTGAATAATAAGTTAGCTTAGCAGAAGCTAGGGTATAAACAGCTTGTTTGGTGTGTTTTCTTTCTTCCCAATATTTCAATAACTTTTTTTATTTCTTTACATTAATTGTTTTTTTTTGTATCTTTGCAATAATTTAACAAAGTGTGAAAAATAGTGTTTTTTTTTATGACCCATAATTTAAAATGATATAAAAAAACCAAATAGTGTAGAAATTCAGAAGTATCTGTATTATATTTAATACTGGATTTCTGTTATCCGTAATGGCAATAAGGAATTGAATCTATCTCAACTATCTTGAGACATCACACATTAGGAAACTGTAAATCATTTTCAATCAAGTAAGTTATTCATTTATTTATAGTGCACCAGAAATCATGAAAACAATATTAACATATTTTCCTTGAAAATTTCTTTGTATATCACAATACAATAAAGGTTGGGCTAAAACTAAAAAAAAAAATTTTACTAAATGTTTTTAGAAAACTTTTAGTTATTTTTTAATTGAAGCATGGATATAGAAAATGCTGTAAGTACTAGAAATACAAAAAATGAGATTTTGATGGTAAAACAATGGAGAAACCAATACCAATCAATTGGTAATTTTGGGATTTCCTATCTTGAACGATTTAGTTCTTAGAGCTCTAATTTCTTCATAATTATAGAACAAAAATCATGGTCAGCTACCTGTTTTTTTTTACATTTATATCAAAACTAGTTTTTTGGCTCATGCAGCTTGTTCCATTTCCATGTCTCAATTTTAAAAAAATATATTGTTGAAACTGTTGAAAGGAAACTTGATTGTGAAAGGTGAATAACTGTTTCAATATCTGCTATATTTGAATTAAATAATTCCATTTTGTGTTCATTCTGCTATTTTACCATCCTAGAAAACCAAGCATTATGATCGAGCCATTAATAAAACTTGTCGAATAAAAAATTAAAAAAATAAAATAAATATAGGAAGCAGTCATACTATGACTGGTTTTTTAAAAAAATGAAATGAAATTAATTATATATATCTTAAGGTTACTAATCAGTGTATTATCACAAAAACAAAATTTTCACTTCATATTTTCAGATAATTTAATATTTGAATAAATTGTGCTCCAAAATTTACAGATTAATAAACAGTTGGTTGGAGGGTGCGGCCCAGAAAGAAAACAAACATAAAAAGAACATTACAAATTTCATTAGGTACACTGAGTGCCAAAATTATTCAGAATTTACTGAAACATTTACTTTTAATTGTTTTTTTTATGAATTTATCTATTTATTTAAGAGTTTTGACATTGCAAAGTAACAAAAATACATATTTTACAACAAAAGTAATTTTATTTTACACATTTTTAACATAACAAAAAAAAAAAATCAAAAATATAGGTGTCAAAAGTATTCTTCTGAACAACATACTTAAATTAATAAATAAATTATATACAGGGTTAAATTAATTCAGTATCCATATATCAATACTTGGCCGGTAAACCTTTTTTTTTAATTACACATTTTAGCCTTTTAGGTGCTGATTGATTTAATAATAATTGCCTCTTGTCTGATTTCATTCACTCAAGAATTAATTTTTTCTTCAGGTTGTTTCATATCAAATATTGCATTTCCTAATTTCATTTGCTATGTACTTCTACATGTTCAACTAAATTTAGTTCAGGTGATTGAAAAGATGTTTCCAGAACTTTGGGATAATTGTTCAGCTGCTAAGAGTCCTATTAGACAAAGCGTTATGATCAAAGTCTTGATATTGATCATTGTCTTGACAGAATTTAAACTTTTATTCAATTCCAATTTTGTTTTAGTTTCTTTTTAGTTCCTTTTTATAATAAAGATGTAATTGTGAGTACCTGATTCTATCCATAATTGATCTATGAACAAAAGTTTACCAACTACTTTAAAAGAAAAACAACCTCAAACCATCACTGACCCTGCTCCATGTTCATTTCTCTCATGCAAATTTTTCTTTAACTTCTGTATTTGATTTCATTCTAACCATACTTCTTCCAACAAAACCATGTATTTTAAGACATGACTCATCTATAAACACTCCTTAATTCCAGAATTCATCAGGCTCCTTCAGAAGATTGTTTGCAAACATTAACCTTTTTCTTTTTTTTAACTTTAATTTTTTTCTGGCTACTCTTACTATAATAATCATGTTTCTTTATAACAGGAAGAACAGCTGAAACATGTATTATGCATCAAGATATTTTGTACAAAGCTTGAGTGCACCTATTCAAGGATTTACCTGGATTGTTTAACAATGAGTCTTTTATCTCTTACATTCAAGTTTTAGATTACCACTTTTTCCACAATTTTTAAACCGATTTTCACTTCTGTATGTTTTTATTATACTTTCACCTTCTGATTTTTTTTTTAAGGTTTCATACTTATCATATCAAATAAATTATTGGAAGTTTTTTTTTCCAAGATAGATTTTTTTCTTTTGCAACCCATTTTAGAAATTTCTTCTTTCCAGTTTTTGATATCACTTTCATAGTGAAGAAGAAGTATTTGGAACATAAAATTATATTGGTAGTAAGAGGGAATATAAACAGTAGATACGAGTAAACAATAAGATATTGTGATTTCTGAATACATTTAAGACCTGAATTATTGATATTTTTTGAGTGTTATTTTAAAATTTTCAAAATAAAATTATTTTTTATATATGTATACATAGTTGACCGTAAAGATTTAAATATAAGTAGGTGGTCAGGGTTGCGGTAAAAAAAAAGAAGAACAAATAGTTTAAGACTATTTTAATGTCCGACGTTTCGCCCCACTTGCAGGGCTTCAACAGGGCTGTTCAAAGTGAACGGTTGAATATTGGACCAATTGAATATGCCAAATTGGAATAGCTGTTCAACCGTTCGCTTTGAACAGCCCTGATGAAGCCCTGCAAAGTGGGGCGAAGCGTCAGACATTAAAATAGTTTTAAACTATTTGTTCTTCTTTTTTTTACCGCAACCCTGACCATCTACTTATAATTAACATTATTTTTGTTATTATTTACAATCTTCTTAACATTACAAAACAAGTAACAACTCATAAAAAAATAAATAAATCAATAAAAAATTATCAAAAACAAAAATCTCAGTAAATTACATATAATTTGAACAGTGTATATACATAAAAAATATGTTTAATGTGTGTTTTCTTTCTTGAATGCACCCCAACTAATTTCTCCTTGATTACATCTACAGTCTGCAATACCTATACTATTATTATATATAAAAGTATGTATTAATATATTTATTAATAATAAAGATAATCCGATATTCTGCCAAAGATTTTGAATAGAGGAATAGTGGTATTAATAAGTTATATCTTTAATTTCAGGTTTGCAATAGTATTTATTTTTTTAATTCCATGGATTACTGTTTCTCATTTTATTATCTTAATTATATTTATTCTACTACTATATTTGTACACTAATGTATTTTAATATTCAACAACATGAAGACAATCAAAGAAAGTGTATTTTTATCAGCTTTATTTATTAGTAAAAATACTGTAAAAATGTAGGTAAAGTAACTGAAGAAATATGTAATGATACAACATACACTACTGAAGCCATTTATTTTTAAGAACTTTAGACAAAAATATATCTACGACTTAAGGTTGACAGATATAATTTTGAAGTATCTCATTTCTCCATTTACTAAAACTATTTAAATAACATATATCTCATACAAACTACTAACACACTGCGTCAATTAAATATGGACATCACTCATAAACGTTAAAAATACATAGAAGTGATAATAATTGTTAAAAAAAGAAAAATAGTCATTATAATATTTAGATTTCAAAAAAATAAATTATATGATAAATACAAGATTAAAAGAAGAAAACAGAATGATTTACCATGAATAAATTTTTATCATCATAGATAAATTATTATTTATTCACATATTCATAAAAAATCATAATTATTGGACTTCCAACAAATTATTATTTTCTTGGTAAAAATGTAACTTAAAGAAAGCAAAAGTTTACAATATTAAGCTTTTATTTTTTGATTTCATGGAAAGTAAAACATATAATACAAATAAAAATTAGAATTTTTCATGAATTCTAATCAAATACTGTTACAAGCTGAAACAAAACATTGAATTTTCCTGAACAACTTTGAACTATCATTTGAAATCTTATTTAAACCAATTGCAAGTCCAACATGCAAAGGGTAGTTCATTCAGTGTTACAAAGTTTACTTAATTTTGTGGAATAGTAAAATATTAAATGGGTGTTCAAACCAAAGAGTATGAAAACTCCACTTTGAAGTGTTAACATAAACTGCATTATGATAGAAACATTTGGAAATAATATAAAATGTTATAAATATATAACAAAATCTTGGTGATTATCCAAACATTAATTTTAAGATTTTCTATACAGGTATAAAATTTCTGAAAACAAATACATGATGTATTAGCTCATGAAAGACTTATTACAAGAGATTGAAAAGAAGAAGAGAAATGAGAGTGACTAGAGAAGCCTTAAGAACCCAGGCACCTGAATTCATCATAGAAGTAGTTTCCCTGCAACAGAATTTCAAATTTATTATTTTTATAAAGCAATCATGCCAGTGTTAAGTTAGAAATTAAAAAGAATTAATCTGAAAGGGTTTAGGCTTAATAGCAGGAGGCACTAGGTTAGGTTTAATAAATGTATATCTGGTGTTCCACATTTATTATAATATATGAATATAATAAACTGAAAAGCAATAATTAAAAAAATACGACTAATTTTTAAGCTGAATATAATAAACTGAAAAGCAATAATTAAAAAAATACGACTAATTTTTAGGGTATCACCACTGAGGCCTGATTTCATGCTCAAGAGCTGTGGTAAAATAGCAAATTGTAGTCATGCAGTAACTTGATCATACTAGTTTGTTTAGCCTAGAGACAATGTTACAGAGGCGTTGTCTATTTACTCTTGCTATACATTGTCCTATGCCCATATTTACAGAGCCAATTCCAATGGGGTTGTGTCCTGCATTACAAAAAGTTGGTTTATCTGTTGTTAATTTATGTGTTGATAATTTTAAAAAATTAAAAAAAAAACAAGGCATAGGTATGAACAGATAATTTTATTTAAAGGAGGCCTTGCCCACCCACACCACAAATTTTCTGTTAGTATAGATTTTCAAAATTTTTAAGTATTAGATCAACCAATTATGAAACCCTTTTACTGATGGTTGTTTGAAAGATTTCAAAGGATCATACTGTATTGAGGGATACCATTTCCACCTCTATCAGGCTAGAACTGATAGAGGTTTATTTTTAAATTATGGTTTCTTATTTTCCATTTTGTGTTGAAACATCTCATATTGCTCCATAAGGTCCTTCATTTTATCTCTGTTCTTATAAATCAGAAATGTCACATTCCAAACACTTTATGCTTATATTATTTTTAAAACAGTGTACATCATGGGAACAGAATATAGGATGATTTGTTACTGTATGTGCCCCATCACTTTACAATTCCAAGTCAGACAGACCACCATTGTTTACCTCGTGAGTTGTCATTTTCTTACAGTTTCAATGACTGTTAAGTTCACATGAGCTTCAAACTATGTCAATGAAACAGGTAAATCTGTTTATAATTTTTGATCCTTAATGCTACCTTATAGTAAACTCAATAACTCAAAAAATTTAATGTATCAAAACTAAAAGTAAAAACGATCTTACTTCAACTTCTAAGTTATGAGTTTTTACTATTATTATGATATAATTATGCTTAGAAAAAATAATTTCTTATAGATTTTAATTGTTTATATAGAGAAAAATATTATGAATAATGTTGGAGTGTCTTTTAATTTTGTGAAAACATGCATCAATATGTAGTTGTGATTTTTCAAGAACAATATTCATGATTTCACAGATAAATGTTTTTAATTGCATGCATAACATATAACAAATGTTCTGTTTAAATTTTAGAATTTATAGTCAACTAAGCCATTGTTTATATATGTAGGTTTCAGTGGAACAATATAAATATTAAAAAACTAAAATATTTATTTTATATACTTTAGTTTATATCACAATCTGTTTTAACATCATTATAGAATATTAAAAATCTTAAAAAAATATCAATATAGTCAAATATAATTATTATACTAAAAACATATTATTGAATAAAGGATAATATTCAGGATACTAATCAACAACTCAATTTTATTTTAAGTATTTTAATTGTAAACATGAGTATATCATTTTGTACAAACTTTTTCCTAGAGTAATTCATACAAACCTATGATGTAATGATATTCTTATGGCTTTAATCAATACAAAAAATATAAAAAACAAAAACTAGGAACATGTATTGCTTTGAATAAATTTTAAACAATCAAAACTGTTTTATTTTATAACTACAATGTTAATTAAAGAGTTTAATTGAAGTATTACATATTCATAAAATTCTTCTGTCATTTTACTAGGTTTTTGTTAATCTAATGTTAATGATCAATTGCTCAATACTAATCCTTTTTTACATTGTAGTTACAGTATAGGAATTTGAAGTTATGAATCTTCAAATAATTTTAAAGTTTAAAGACCATATGATTACCGAAGTCTAACTAACCTATGTCTTTTTTGTTACATATTCTATCTATCTGCGAAAACCCCAAACCAATTTGAAGCACACTAAGTCATATTCGATTCTAGAGACAGCTTAAAATATATTGTTCAACAATTCTAACTCTATTAAGTAGCCATTTTTCAGCTGTTGTAGTGTTTCTAATATTTTATATTTACTCAGATCTAACTCATTGTCAATTGCTGATTTATAATCAGAATATTTGTCATGGCACGTTAAATGTTTAAGATCTAATGAAAATTTACTGTTTTCTTATCTATCATAAAATATAAAAAAAAATTATTAAAAAAAAAAAAGTAATAATAAGGATGATTGAATGACATAATACTGGTATTAGCAATATTTGGCTTCTATCTAGCATCAGATGTGAAAATAATGAATTTGCTGTCTTTAGGCAACTACTTTGCTCTACTAATTGAAGAAAAGTAAGGTTTTTACAAGGTTCCAATGACGCCACAAGCAACCCTTGATCCAGCATGGCCAGTGGTCAGACTGTCGGGATGTCCTCCTTTTCCCAAGTCATCAGGATCAGAGTGAACAACAACGGCTCTACCAAGCACTGAGTGAGGACCAGTGAGGCGAATATGCGGATCATTTATGACAAATGTAGCGACTCCACGTTCATCAGCCAAAATGTTCCCAAGATCTCCAACATGCCTATTTTCATCATGAGGAGCCCCATGTTGTTTCTAAATTAAAAAAAAAAATAAGAAACAGAATTAGTAACATATAGTACAGGTCATTAATTAATTAATTTCTGAGTTTTGTAAAAAATAATATGGTTATATGAAATATTATAAATTAAATATTCCTTATTCAAAATAATTAATTATCAATTATTCCTAGGGTAGTATCCCTAAACAATTTGAATAAAATTCAATGATGCAATGCTTTGTCATAAAAGGTCTCGGACAATCCAGTAATGAGTAATTAAAAAAAACTGCTGGTGTGTGCAAACTCGAAAAATGACTGTAAATAAATCTTAATATTATTCATATTAACTATCTCCAGGAGTCTCATATTAGATTTTTTTATTTGTGCATATTGGGAGAGCAGCTGTGATATATTTGAAATATATATATTTTTAAAATAATTAAGATTTAAAAATGAGATTCTATAAAAAGGTTTAAAAATTATTTTTGAACTATGACAGCATCAAAGGAGGGAACAGAGAATTATGATTTTTTTCTATAAAGATGAAGCAGCCAGTGCTGGACCACTTGAAATGGAATGTTGACCCTATTTATTAGTATAATGATTACATTTTTTTTTTCTATTATGTAGTTACATTCTATCATGTAACATATATATATTTAGACCTTGGTAATAGAGATAAGAGAATACCTTCATACCATATTCATCGAGATGTAAAAGCCAAAGATTAAAAATTAGATTTTTTTTGGCATACTCTGTTATTAATATTCAACACTTGGGTCTAAGCATAGTTTACTTATTGTTTCTTATACTATGTTTCTGTACAAATTATTTCATATATTGTACTGAAAATATTAAATTATTACATTGTTTGGATTGTAGTGACCAAGTGTTGAGGCACATCCCATGCTGACATCTCCCTTTTCATGAACATGGAAGCCATGCTGGCCTGGTGTCAATCCTTCAATTACTCCAACCATTCGTACCTTGCTACCACTCTCTGTGAAAGTGACATTACCTCTCGCTGCACCAAACAGAACAGCAATTGCTCGCCTTTCCTGTAACAAAGATAATATAATAAGTGATGATAACTCTTGCAATTTACAAGTTTAAACATTAATGAGAAATTTTGTACACTAATATTCATACAAAATATCCAAATAAGTTATAAGTTATTATTTATCAAAGATTATTCTATGAGATGCCAAGGGAGAATTATTCTCATATCCATTGCAATATAAATCAATTTGAAACTGAAAACGAAAAAAACATTATTTCAGAATATTAACCGTATCATGTATCTATTGCTTTTTATATTTATTTTAATATTTCTCTTCTGAAATTTAGTTATTAAATTATTATGTTAATTAAACGTCAATCTGTATTTACTCATGATTATAGAATGGATAATTGTTGTCATTACATGGTAGGATATACGAGAATTGCTTAAAGAAGAAGAATAAATGATTCATTACTGAAATAATACTCTATACAATTATTGTTTGTACACATCTAAATATGTAATTTCTTTGTTTGTATTGATTTTTGGATGGATCTAGATAAAATTAATTTACAAGAAGTATCATTTCGGACCAACTTAGTAACAGTAATATTTTTCCTATTTCATATTTAAAAATGAATGGGTTTAAACGATAATAAAAAAAAAAGGAGATAAGTTATGACGTTATAACGAGTAAATTGATCTTAATCAAGTATATTGCCCTAATCAACAGGATTGTATTTTTCCTCTTTCTCCTACCATTTTTACCGAGTTGGTGTCTCAGTTGTATTTCAGATTTTTTTTTTTCTTCAGAGTTAAAAAGGCTTCTAATTGAGATAAAGGTATTAGAAAAATAAAGCATACCATATATATTATGTTCCTTTCATTTTCTACGAAATGTACTTTAAATCGGGGTTAATCCATATCCAATATATCTGACCAAAAGAATTGTTTATTTTTAATTTCGTGTTTGAGATATTTCATAGATTTTAATGTAAACTGGAGTTAATTTGAAACTACTAGTCTGTAGGACTTCAGTAAAGAAAATAACCGCAGTCCACAGTACTATTTTTGGAATACGTCAAATTCTAAATAAAATTTAAAAAAAGTTTTTGTGATTGTGATTATTATACTATAAAATAAAATAAAATCTGATGCATAAAATCTAGCCAATAAAAGGCACATCTGAAAATAATATTAAAAATTGTTTCTACCACAATTAACTCGCAAACGTATATTTGGCGGTATTTTTTTCTTATTTTGATTTGTGGCCTATACCTCCTAAAAGATGAATCGTAGAGAAAGAGTTATAGCTTTTAATTCAAAGTCATAAAAACTATTTTGTTACATTTCGTATAGAGCTATTTCAATAAGGCTAATTGTGCAAAAATGCCTATTTTAAGTGGTCAAAAACTATTATTATTAAAAAATTAAACATTGTTTTTAATAATTTTAAAACACTTTTTGTCAAGTTTTTTTTTCCTTTCCACTTAAATTTCAATTGTCATTCAATTAAATAGATATATTTTGTTACGTGCTCAAAATAGCACTGCTTTGCTTGAATAGAGGTACATCTGACAATTTTTTTTATTTTTGTGTCGTGTTCTATAGTTCGTACCGAAAGGCTATAGTTACTTTGTAACAACTCTACATAATCTTTATGATAGTCTGTAAAAGATCCGAGGTACAGGTTGAATACTTCCAATGACTTTTGTGAGATGTGCCACGATTCTAGCAAAGTAGTGATCCGTGAGAAATAGTCATGTATAATCCAAATGTGACGGTGAAAAGGGTGGGCACAGCTAGTTTAGAATAAATTAAAAATAATATCAATCAAATATTTATTTTCAAGTAATTCATCAATATTAAAACAAAAACTCCTTTCTCTGGCCATCAATTGCCGATTGTATAGTTCCCACAACAAGCCAAAACTATCAAACGAATATTACTTTTTAAGAGTAATATTTTACTGGCATTTCCTCATTATTTTTACGAAGCATTTCCTTTTGGGAGCTCTCCGAGAATGGGGACGTAGGAGTGGACTTGTGTGGGATACTGGTCAGTGGAATATTAAGCCAATTTGTCTCGCGAGGGACATTGAACGTGCTAAGTAGAAAGAATTTACCAGCAAAAACATGAATGTATTTTTTATGTGCAAATAGGTCTAATAATAATGACGAATTATTATTAATGTAGCCTCATCACTGCTATACTGTATATACAACTTTTATTATAACAAAACTTTTATTATTATAAAATTATTATTTTCATTAAACTAGGTATTTTAAGGAAATTTTATTTTAAAAAAAGAAAGTGAATTAAATAGATTTTTTTTTTCAAATGATATAAAATCATAACACCCAGTAAACAATTTTATGTGTGCCGGTGTACGGTCGATAAAAACAGGCCAAAATACAAAAAGATTCAAATCCAAATGCGGAATATTAATCAGCAAAGCTTGTTTTTTTTCCAACCGAACTGACAGAAAGGCAATATTTTCCATTTAATTAAAGATTCAATTTTATAGTCCTGCCATTGATCATCGTCGGTTTACTTTATCATAATTTAAATCCTTCAAATTTCAATTTAATTGTGTGCCATCAAAGTCAGTGATCACTTACTAGTTACAAAGTTATGGTAAGTGAAGTAAAATGTAATAACTTTTATTATATCATATTTTAAAAATATTTAAAAAATTAAAAATAAAAAATTTCGTTCCTTTTGATCTCAATGAATCATAGTATTAATGTTATAAAAAAAAATATATGGAATAGTTTTTTTTTTGTTTTTTTTACTACGCCAAAGGAGGTATTTCTGCCATTTTTTTTCGTACAGGCCAGTAAAGTTTAGCTCTGCCGATATATGGAATAGTAGAACAAACTGAATTATTAAATATTTTCAAAGATTCTTGTTCTAGTCAAAAATGTTTTATAACCACGCGGCGAGAATTTTTCAAAAGATTTTGTATTATATATATTACACTCAAATAAATTTCCGACCGAAGTTTTCGAGATCATTTCAAGCTGAAAGTGATTGTTCAACTTGTTCATCGGAGGATAATAATTTAATTACTGTACTGTAATTTATTATTTATTGAATATCTTATTACTGAGTTAATATAACTCATTTAGTTTCAATATATTTTATTTCCTTAACTAGCCATATAGTAAAGTATAGGTTTTTGTACAAATGATTAGAATAATCTTACAAATTGCTTAAAATGTGTTTGTAGAACTTTTTAAACATTTATTTCGGAGTTCGTATCTCACAAAATATAAGAATAATAAGTTTCAGAATTTCAAAATTGGGTTTTGGTTCCACTGCGTTTCGGCCAAAGCTGCCCAGCGCTCCAAGAGAAATGAAGCTGTATGAACCCAGACTACCTGTAAATATAAAAAAAACTTTGCGCTGTATCTTGTTTGCTGTTTAATAGATGGATAGTATATAAATAATTTTGAACAAAAACTTTAATTAGAATTAGAATTTAAATATATTTCTGCTAATTTTGAATAATATTTGATGAAAAGTAGATCAGGGTTTTCAAGCTAGAAAAATCACACCTCTGTGTTTAGATTTTAATTTTTTAATTCTGAATATTTCCATTTTTCCTGTAGATTAATATGCTCCAATTTGGGTTTGATATTATCAACAAAACGTAGTCCTCTGTAGGTTTTTATTGAAGCCCTATATTTTCTCGAATCTTATGAACTTAAAAAAAGTTCCTTTCTTTAAGTCTCATCTTAGAATCATAACAATTAGGATGGATGGATGGATAAATGGATAAGTTTAGATATATAACTACCATTAAACAAACACGTTTAACATATTTTTTGCCTGAGATAAAAATAATAAAGATTTGAAAGAAAAGTGTATTGCCCAAGGCTTAATAAAGTGAATATTTACTATATCACTTGAAATTTCTGTTAATCACAGCTAAACTATTGTTGATGATCGTGTAACAGGAAACTAACTTAATTCCAATTCTTGGAGAGGTATAATTGAGAAGTGATGGCCAATGTGCTAGAGTGACATTATTATCTTAAATAGTTCTTCAAATAACGATCAATATTTTACTGTGTAGTGTTTGGAATTTCTAATACTGATATCATACTTCTGAAGAGTTTGTCTAGTTATACCAAATGTAAGCTTTTGATAGGAATCCAGGAAGATTTACTGGTTTCTTCTGCATAAAAAACCCAAAATGAGCAAAATTCTGTAATAAAAACACAAAATATTTATTAAAGACCTACATCTTGTAATAATCAACTTTAATGTTCAATTTATTATTTTAATACGTGAATATTTTTCCTAACCTTGTAGGAGTTGAATTAAGCTCACTAATACTATCTATATTTACTCAAACATACATAAAAACTGAATTACTCTGATTAAAAACTTAAAATTCTATCGATAATTTAAGAACTATGACGAAGCAAATTGTATTTAATAATGTTATATTCATTTTATGAAGACATGAAAAACTATTTTTAACATCCTTAAATTACCTCACTTTTAAGATTTAGAACGAATAAGGCAGTATGTAGATAGGCAGTACTCATCCAAAAAATAATTGCTATTTTTTATGAAGTTTCACATAACATACTCTTGCACAAAGCTTTTCGATTGTGTATTTACAAACAAATATAACCTCAACGAATAAACTTGAAAAGTTTGATTAAAAATGTATAGATATATTTTTATTTAACTAAATTAAAGTAGTTTGATCAGAATAATTGATTTTTTGTTTATTTTAAATAATATACGAAGGTATTATTATACATATAAAAATTTCCACTTTTCACAACTAATTAACTACTAACTAGTCAGCCGGAATAATGAAAGGTCTGTAAATACTTTTTCATAGTTACCAGAAACTACCCGTTAACACTATTCCAAGAATATTCATCAATTGTGTTTACTTGTTATTTATTTATTATATTTTTATTTAATTCGACCCTTCTTCTTTCTCTTCCTTCTTAATGCCTTTCAGCGTGGAGGTGCCTCTGTCTAAACAACCAAGCCTCTCGATCCTGAGCCAGCATCCTCATAGCATCCCAGTTTTCTCTCTTTTCTCTTCCACTCTGGAGATGCAGTCCTTCCATTGTATTCTGGGACTCCCTCTTGAGTGAATTCGACTCTATATGTTAATCAATGTATTTATTTACCTCAAAATTGTCAATTTTAAACTATAAATTAAATTAAGAACAAAATTATTAGATATTAGCATACCTGTATCTGTCTGACCAATCTAGTTAGTTGAAGCATTAAATGTTATGGAACAAAAATCAAAATTTAACTCAAAAAGAGCAACATGTTTTACGTTAAAGTACCCAGACTGATCTACTGCTGTGACTATGAATGATGGTCTGATCTCACATTACCGTCTAATATTGAATTTTTTTAGCGGGTCACTGAAGAGGATCTAGGAGGGTGAATTCCGGAGAGCGAATTTGTTGATCGGGTGAATTGAATAATTGAGCAGAAATGAGAAAGAAAAATAGGAATGAGTGAAACATTTGTATTGGTTGTACAGACCGAAATGGATTGTAAAAGAAAACTGTAGGGGTGAAAAAAATTGTTTATTGTATACTATTATTGTATATCTTTTTTTATGATTATACCATGTATGTGTAATGTAAATATGTCCGATTACGGATTGATAAGTATGCTGTGTGATGGCAACCTAATGTATTTAGGCAGCATAGATGAATAAATAAAGTATTTATCTCAAAAAGGAAAAAAATATGTTTTATTTAACGCGTTCATGTTAAATTTTGTACAGAAAAAATTCAAAACCAGCAAGTTTGTGAAGAAACGTCAAAACGTCCAATAAAAAATTAGTGTTAGACACATTAAATTAGTCACTTTCGTTCTGACTTCCAGTCTGAAAGCCCAGCAACGTGGGACGAAATGTCTCAATATAAGTAAGTAGTTTGATCAGTATCTGTTTTTTTTTTGTTTTGTTTTTTTTACCGCACCCAGAACATCTTCCTTTAATTATTTAAAATTAGTGTTATTTGAATGCCTTTTTCATGATTTGAATCTCAGTTGAATTTGTTGATAGGGAACAAAAGATTCAACTGCGCGCAAAGCTTGGTCTCTAGTTATTAATATTTAGAGTAATCTTTCTAGCAGGTAGTTGGGATTTCTAATTACTAATAGTTAAATAATTTTATTAGTATGACTTAGCAATAATGACTAACAGGAAACATAACATCTATAGAGATGTAAATCCAATTACTAAATCTATGACTACTAGGATGACAAAGAATTGGACTTTCCAGGATTGCGCATAATGTCATAAGCGTCAATTGCTTAGTCATTCCTTTCCAAATTATATTATAAAATGTTATTCCGATTGTACGTGAGGGAGTAAACCGATCTCTGTTTTAGAGAAATCCATCAAGAACTGATGAAACCAGTCGAGACACGCTCTTCGCTTCATTAGGCATTTAGAATAGGCTGTAACTCTGTTCAATTCAACACGTATTCATTGTTTATAAAATATTTTAGTTTTACTCGAGCAAGTAAGATAGACGAAGACAGGTTACTTGGCGGAGGTCATTAAGTCGAATAATCACTTATGACAACGTTTGACAGTACATTATATATAACGCATATACATGTATAAGGAACGCCCCACAATTAAAGCAAGATGTGAATTTGCCACCAATCATGCAATGAGGTGTTAGTACCCCTGTTAAAAAAACCATTTGACAGCTGATCGTCAGTAAAAATGGAGTAAACATGATATAAAAACGTGTTTTTATTGTTAAAAAGTAATACAAATATGACAGGCTCACTTTGAAAATTCCATACACAATATGGTCAGAATAGTGATTTAACTTCGTCAACTATGAAGAGAGTAAGAAAAATTCAGGCAGACTAGATCAATGAGGATGTGGCAGAAACATTTTTAAGAAAATCCACTGATCGTAAGTTCAACTTTAGTCGATTTTTCAATTTTCTCAAGAACGACTAACGATTTTGAATAAATTGGAGTATTTGAAATAAGAGTTGTAATGTAGACGTATTATACATCATTGGAAAGTCAAAGCTTTTAGATATAGTGAGTGTCATTTAACATTTAACATAAAGTTGTAGAGGATAATCTCAGGAGAGAGGTGAAAAAAACCTAACTAAAAGGTATATTCTAAAGTGAGTTTGAAGTCCGCAGTCCGTTTATTATTACTATATTAATATTATTATTTTTTAAAATTTTACTGACTCTAATGTATGAGCCATTCAGTTGAAAGAATAACTTAATAAAATCATTCTTAGTATTTCAATATTGGTTCAACAATTTAGCATGGAATAAATGGTTAAAAACTACAGAATGTAAATTTCAGGTAACCGTTATATGTTTTTTTATTTCTGTCATACGTTTGCAGAGGAAAAAAATATTAAAATATTGCCAAGAGAAATATTATTTAAATTTCTTTTCTGAAAACTGTTGAGATTAGTGTGAGTCGATCTATCAACGGAAAGGATCATTTTGAAAATTAGAATGGAAAAGCATTAACACATATAACAATATAGAATGATGTGTTCTGAAAGTAGCAAGAATTATTTTTAATTTAAAGTGAAAGCCATGTGATACACGATGCATTAGATTTTTTTTTTAATTTCTTATATTGTTCAACAATATCTGAAATTATTGAAAGAACCTATATCAAGACGCTATTATTTTTCAAAATAAAATAATCTGATATTTTGAAAGATAAAATAATTATTTACATTAATCAATGTTTTCTATAATATCCCTTCTCGAAATTTTTTTGGTCTCGATTCTCGATCATGGTTTAATTATTTGGAAATGTTTTATTAAATGATTAAATATTCCAAGAAGACTCAGTAATAGCATATATAATAAATTATATATTATATGTAAATGTATGATGTACTCGTTTATTTTAATGAAGGGTACGAAAAAAACAACTGTAAATGACGCATACGAATTGTAGTATACAAATTCCATTTCTTGGATTATGTATGTACTGATAATGTTATTACCTTTTATGAAGGGTACGAAAAAAAACCCGGGAAATTACATGAATAAATTTTCACAGGTGTATGGCATGTTGAAAACGTGACTTACATGTTGATAATGTGTGCATGTTGTCGGAATAATGGAAAAAATGGAGATTCCAAATATTCCAAGAGCGTAAAACTGGAGTACTGACCGATTCTTCATGATGTACACTGAACTGACCGAATCTTGAAACAGCATCCTATTTCTATTTGATTTACCTCCCATTATATAGCATTCCATTGTTGCATAATCTTCCCAAACCTGCATATCAGCGGTTTCTACCGATGTTAATGCAAAATTTAAAAAAGATAAAAAGTAATCTGTTCAGTTCAGATAAATTGCTATTCGTGAAGCAAGCTTGTGCGGCATGTTACATAATCCTTTCGACAAATAAGTTTCAATGATTTTTCATTACAGTTTACGAAAGTATGACTTGATTGGGTTCTCTGTGAACTCGGTTTTCATCATATAATCATGTTTGTGATAAACTACTATTTTATGGTTGTTCGATAAAAAAATAATTATATAACAATTGGAAATTTTAAATTTCAATATAATAATAATCTAAACAGAATAACAAGGAATCAGAATATTTTAAAAATACCATTCTATATTTATAAAATTTCTATAATTTTTTTTGTAACGTTTTGGCCCAATAACCAACAAATATAAAACAATTTATAGTCTCAAAAACTCAATAACATATACTAAATACAATTTAAATTAATATTTATTAAGTTAGTTATTTCTTA
>NW_027105402.1:183432-190995 GCF_000696795.3 Halyomorpha halys | reverse complement strand
GTACGAAAACAAACTATATACTTGTACGAAAACAAACTATATACTTGTACGAAAACAAACTATATACTTGTACGAAAACAAACTATATACAATGTTATAATTCAAAGAAAAAAAAAGATAAAATAAATTGATAAGAACAATGCTTCTTAATAAAAGAGAAAAGTAAAATTAATAACAAAAAATAATGATCTTGCTACACTGCTTTCTAACGGTAAAAAGAAACAAGTTAATTTGAAAAAGGGACGAGAAAAGAAAAAAAAATAAAGAAAATAAATAATAATAAGTAAAATAGAGGTAGTGTGACTATGAATTAATAAATATAAAATTTATAACAGGATGTCCTGCAGCAGCCTGGGCTTCAATCTTCGGGTTGAGGTTGGGTTTCCCAGGTTGTAGGTCACTGCTCTTTTAACTGTCGGCAACTGGGAGTAGGAACTCCATGAACCGTTTTTTGATATAATCCTCTATTGACTCCATAAGCAATTCGCGATGCAATTGGCTATTTCTTATGAACCAAGGAGAAATAACTACGATTCTTAATAGTTTGTATTGTTATGTAAATACAAACGAAAAATGATTAAATCGTGTCGTAAAAAAAAAAAAAAAAGAAAAAATTATTTTAGTAAAATGAGTCTGAGGCACAAGGGAAATGAAAAATGTAAAATTAAACACTTAATTAAATTTCATTCTCTGCGAAAAAGTTATAGTTTTAACTAGATGAAAACGAGTCCTTTTTTTTTTTTTTTAGAATTATACCAAATTTCTCTTTGTTATTGAACTAGATACTTACGTTCATCCGCATGCAATGTGCAAAAACTAACCTAAAATTCTTGTTATTCATTATTCTTTAAACTATTATTATAAGGAAGTAATCACAAATAAAAACATTGAAAAATAGGTAGATCAGAAAACCTTGCTACCCTGGTTTCTTTAATATGAAGCAATTAATTTGCCATGAAACTGTTTCTAAAATCAAGGCATTAAAAAATTCCTAAAGAACTACCTGTTGGGTAAGCATTAGATCATATTATGCCTAAGCTCAGAAAAATTCACCTTGGCCTCGTTCGGTTGGCACGACTGGTATCAATGTCGTCAGGATGACCAACCTCCCATATATTTCTTCGACAGGTGTGTTTGGATAATTTGTGTTGGGGCGTGAGTAATAGTTTAATAAGGGTTTGAAAATTTTGGAGATTTGTATTCTTAGAATTTGCCTAAGCTGTAAGTTGTAATGCTTGAAATAAAACAATATGCAATTATTACACTATAGTCCCATTTTTTCCATATATGTATAAACCAGTAACCAAAAAGAATATGAAAGACCTTAGTAAGAGAAGAAGAGGAAATCGGCGTAAAAGTATATAAGTATAAAACAAAATATACCATTGTAATCCTTAAAAAATCTAATTTGACAAGATGGTCTATGAGGGTGGCAAATCGGTTCCCAAAGTAGGCAGTTTTAAATGCCCTGTAGAACAATGGGTTAATATAAAATAAGAAAGAATTCTATGACTATTGTTTTTCTGTGGTTGTAGTGACAATAGACAGATTATAATATATTACTGTTAGGATAGTCAGGATAAGTATTTGCATCCTATAGAATAAAGATATAGCTGTTTTGAAACGATTAAGGATTAATTTCATCTTAAAGTAGGGTGGTTAGTGAAAGTTGCGTGAATTTTTATGTTACCCCTAAGTTATGCAATAAGCTAATAAATGAAATTGATAAATATTTTTCTTTTTAGCCCATTTATTAAATAAATAAGAGAATAATTTCTCTTCATTCTCCTTAAATAAACGTTTTAAATTGATAACATGATGATGTTAGTTTATTGAAGCTGTTTATGCGGAAAAAAGTTGCATTAATTAGTAAAAATATTTTTTAAAAAACCTAGTTCAACTATTATCTCTCACACCAATACAGTTATCGAAATGCTACTGCCATTGTGCATGTTTGGAAACTGTAAGTTACTTAGTATTAATGATTACTACATTATTAATTAGTATATATGATTTATACATTATTATGAAGTATTAATGAGTACTAAATTTTTATATAATCATATAAATGGTTAGTCTGCGTTGATATGAAGTGCACATATCTATTTTTATTTATATAATTATTATTTTTTTTTTTGGCTCATTACAATGATAACAAAGTACTTTTTATTTTTTATCTATCTTCATAAATGGTCGAGATATGAACTATGCAATATTTAATCGACCTTTATTTTGAATAAAAATGGTGAATGGTACTGTTGAGTTCCGAGTAGGAGGTTATGGATTACTTATTCAATTTTTGGATCCAACGTGTCTTGAAATGGAAAATCTCAAATTTTGATAGGGGTTAACTTTTTTTTTTCTAATTGTATTACAAAATTTCATAATAATAATAAAAAATGGTAATTAAAAAAATATACAAAATCATGAAGAAGCATTACCTATTTGAAATTAAGAGTTATTCTTTAGAAGCATTGAGATATATGATATTTAATAATAGTATGCCTATAAATATAATATAGTAGGGTTTTGGAGATATGTGGCAACCAAGTTCTGAACTTCTTACTCACAATTAGAAGATATAGTTGTGTATTATACACAAAAACATAAAACAATGTTAATAATTAACTGTATTATTATATATAATATAATCTGATATAAGGTTATGCTCAAAATAGACTTTTTAAAAAAAAAGTTCCCATCTTCAATTCATGTCACTATTTTGGGCCAAGACCCTTGGACTTTGCCATCTTGTCTTTAAGACCCTGAGGAATGTCATAGTCATTTTTAACAATATTGTGTTGATTAAAAAAATAATATAAAAAAATAAATAAATACTAATTTTTTAAAACTTTAATTAATTAAAATTATTAACTATGGGTATGAGGAATATATAGATTAGTGAATATATTAAGTAAGAGGATTGAAGGTTCTGACTATGGAATTGCTTAGCGACTGAACCCGGGGGAGGGGGCCAAGACCTGTTGGCGGATTGTTATGCTTTGATAATAATAAATAAAAACATTCGGAATTAGTGATATATTTTTCATCGTCGTTTTATCATTAATCTAATGATATTTACTAATTCATCTGTTTGTGGAATTTAATTAATAACAACCTTATCAAAGAACGGCCTTACATGGAAAAAAAGAAAATTAAAATAGGTGTGCCAGTCACGCGTTCTCATGGGAACGAGAGGTTTTAGTTCAAGGAAACAATTTGCGAACGGGCGTATAAATGTAACAACCCATATGGAAGAATAATAAATATCTTATATTATTATAGTACTATAATATTATATAAATAAATCAGTTGATATCCATGTTAAGTCTCAACAATCTTTATTATATATTTGAAGTCCAACTTTTCGGCCAATTCGGCCATCTTCAAGGACAATCAAAAAATTAACAACTTTTAGGATACATTCATTGTAACAATTTTAGCAACAACATTATTCTTAATAATTTAATATGACTTAAATATAAATTTACATCTCACATCTAATTATTAAAAAATCTTATTGCAGACCCCATGAAACAATAAATTAATAGAGAATCATATTAATTATTAATGAGCTTGCCTAAGCATATGCTACTTAAGTAACTAGGTGTTACCCAGGTAACTAGACATAAGCTTAGGCAAGCTCATTAATAACTAATATTATTCCCTATTAATTTATTATTTCATGGGGTGATTTGACTTGTAATTAATGACCTGGGTAGAATAGCCTGCAAAACGTTTTTTAAATAATCTGACGTGATGTGTAAATTTATATTTAAGGTATGTTAAATTATTAATAATATTTTTTTTGTTAAAATTGTTACAAATGAATGTATAATAAAAACTGTGGCCGAAACGTTGGGCTGTTGATGATATAATAAAGAGTATTGAGGCTTAACATTGATACCAACTGATTTATTTAAACAATAAATACCAGTATCAAGAAATTGAAAAGATTATATATAAAAATAAAATAATATAGTATTATTAGAACTTATGAATGAAACACTCTTCCTTTTTTCAACAATGTTATGTTGTTATCGTCTACTAATGATATAAAATAAATAGTTGAAACAAGGAAGAGTGCTTTTCATTCATGGGTTCTAACTAGGTTTGAGACTCTTCCAGTAGAAGATATAACTTTAAGAATATTAATATAATATTATATTTAATTAGTAGAAATATTTTTGCTAAATAATGACATATTTATTTATTATGAATTCATAATAAAAGAATAATAAATTCATTTTTATCTCATATAACTCTGAGGTACAAATCTGTTTTTACTTTATCCCGAGGTATAAATAACGATGTACTAGACAAATTGTAGAGGAAGTTACATGCTTTAGAAAAAATATTAAGTGTACTTTTATTCGATACACTTATATTTGGAAGACAATTAGTTGAAATTGCTTTTCTGTAAACTTAGAAAAGGTTACATAGTGTGTTAAACTCCGAGGTGTTAAACTGCGACATATAAAATATTGATTAAGGTCACAAAACCATTTAAAATAATATTAATTTGAAATACAACGTTTTTAATAAATTTATTGGACAAAACAAATCCTTTTTTTAAACAATTTGACGTATTATTATTGAATATTAGCACTTGTTTGAAAAGAGATTTTCACGTTGTTGTGACTCACGGACGTTGCAACAGTGAATGTCCATGTTCTTATTTGGACGTGTTTTTTTCTTTTAGTATTACATAACAGTTTGCGAGGTTTATAAGCAGTATTGAAACATTCTATTTCAAAAATATCTTGGTTACTAAAACATCGATGAGTTGTTTCACGCTGTTCAAACATATTTTACTGAAAATGAATTTAATTTTTCAAAAATAAAATATCTATGCCCTCAATTTAATGTCAGGTTGCACAAAAGTGATTATTACTGCAATCTACCTGCCACAAACGTAAACTACTAACGAATATCTATAAAATATTTGTAAATGGGATCAAATATTTGTAAAACCTTTAACAGCTATGAGGTCCAAATTGGAAGAAGATAGTTGACCGTTTGTAGTAGATTGTAGGAATATAGTCCGTAAAGGTATCAAAATAGCAGAAAAAAAATGACAACTGGTCAGTTGTTATCTTTGTTTCAATCAAGATAGCCATGTCGAAGCTCTGCTAAGTCGGGTGAAACGTCGGTTAACAATAAATGTTTTTTTATACTTATTTGGTACCTTTACTTTGTTGACTGTCACCCAGACTATCTGCCAACAATATAAGGTCCTAAGTAAACATTTTTTATTCTGTCTATGTTGATTATACAACAAAAATATTAATTTTATATTAAAATTTTTATTAATGGATTTGGCATGGATACATCACTGGGTGTACTGTAGACAGTATCACACAATTTTTTTTAAATTTTATTCATTTAAAAAATTACATCCAAAATAACACATAAAAATGATAAACATAAGTGAAATGTTAATATTACAGTTTAATGTAAATGTTACCTTGTGGAGGCCATACCATTTAATCGGCGTAAAAGTATATAAGTATAAAACAAAATATACCATTGTAATCCTTAAAAAATCTAATATAAAACAATTTATAGTCTCAAAAACTCAATAACATATACTAAATACAATTTAAATTAATATTTATTAAATATTATAATATTAATTTTTCCATTTTTATTTCTGAGCAAGCATTTTGATTTCATGATTTTGAGCTTAAAGTGCTCCATGAGCTCCAAAAATACTTCTCAAAAATGGAACAATATTTCTATTTGATTTTATTGTGTGTTGAGAATACTGGACTAAAAAAAAATTAGGTTTAATTAAATAAATATTTTTAATATTATTAATAGTAGTTATCGGCTCATAAATATGCAGGCAGAAGAGCTTTTGCGGTCACACATCACAACACACCTCGACTAGCTTTCAGGAGAGCCGAAGTAATCTTCTTCAAACATATGCTAGCCGGTACCCGACATGCTGTTTTAACAATGACCCATAAAGTAACAGAGGCCAAAGGATGTCGCCTCAATTTTTTCATATTAAAGTTCTGGTCCACTGTCCAAAATACGACTAGCCAATGAAATGGCTGGAATGAAAGTAGACGAGAGGAAATAATTTTATCAAGATGACGAAATAGATCTTTCGGATAGGGCGAGACATTTCAAGCACAATTCTAGAGCAGCAGAACCGAGGTTAAGACCGAGCTGAGGAAATCCAAAGCAGTGAATTAACTTCAGCTCAGCCAGGGCGATGTGGAGGAATCTTCAAAGCCCGTCTGAACCCAGAATGCTAAATCTGCAACACACATCAGATAAGTGATGACCCAACATTTTAAATTGTTAACCAGGTATAAATAGTATATTCAGAAGAATAATATTATCAATTTCATACAAATATTAATTATGTTTATATCTATTATAACTCTTTTGTAAATTAATGTAATAAATCTAATTATACCCCGACTTGATTGCATGGTTTAAATACCCTGTATGACATCTTCTTTAATAGATAGTTAAGCAAATTGGTGAACACGATACCTTTGGAAAAGAAATAAAGAAGGTCAGTTTCCATAAGGAAGCGATAGAAATATATAATACGGATACACAAATACATAATAAATGTTTTTCTAGAACCCTCATTTGCTTTAGAAACATGGGAGTATAAGTCCGCCGAAGGTTTGAAAAAAGTTCTCATATTTTGATGTTATTATAATAGTATTTAGTAAATTATTACTGAGCTAATATCTGGATTTTTGGAGGAATATTCAACTATACGTTAAACGAATCAAAATATTACTGACTCTCAATAAATGTAAGTAATTGTATTTGTTTGGCGTAATTAGTACAATGGAATACGAAAAAATGACTGGTATTTATAATCTATAATAATCAGAGAAAAATGTTGTATTTTCATGAGAAAACAAAGTATGATAGTCGCTACCTAAAAAGAAAAAGAAATAGTTATTCGACCTTGTTTATACTTCAACCTTACTGGGTAAGTTACCTTTCAGTGAAAAGCCGTTAGAAGTAGCTAGCCTTGAATATTAACATAAAAATGACGGTTCGAAAATGGAGTTTATTACATCGCGAATTTTTTAAGAAAACAAACGTTACCCAACAATAAGATCATATCACCGAGGACAATGGAAGCAGGTGTTCGGGGTTCACAATGAAGGGGGTTTGAAAACTGTTCATTTAAGATCATTACACGTATGAAGAAAGATAAATGAACGAAGAACATTCTTGGAATTAAAATTAATGTACACTAATTAAAAATACAAAATAAGAAAGTAACTCATGAGAAGCTATCTCATTATCATGAAGTTAAGATCTACTAGGCGATATAAATATTAATGATACCACGTTAAAGAAATTTAAAGAAAAATAAGTAAAAAATATTTAATTTAAATATTGATTTAACTAACATTAGGTCCTGGTGGACCTAACATGGTTGATATAACCGTTACATTATATTTTTTAACAGTTGATTATGGGGGGGGGGTACGAAAACAAACTATATACTTGTACGAAAACAAACTATATACTTGTACGAAAACAAACTATATACTTGTACGAAAACAAACTATATAC